>NC_057711.1:143232490-143337251 GCF_004010195.1 Chiloscyllium plagiosum | reverse complement strand
CCCCCAAACACATCTAACACCACACCCCCATCCGCCCCCACCGCTAACTCCGACACCGGTCCCTGTCCACCCCCACCCTGCCCCCCAACCCCATCTAACACCGCACTCCCGTCCACACACCCTCAGCCACACACACAACCTTTTACTGCAACGTTTTGACAGGTTTCACCTTTGCCCTCAGGACAATGTTGGAGAGATTATCTGGGAACACCGGTCCCTGTCCACCCCCACCCTGCCCCCCAACCCCATCTAACACCGCACTCCCGTCCACACACCCTCAGCCACACACACAACCTTTTACTGCAACGTTTTGACAGGTTTCACCTTTGCCCTCAGGACAATGTTGGAGAGATTATCTGGGGAAGGGGGGTTTAGGGTACACGCCTGTGTAGAACCCCAGGGAAAGTGTGGGGGGAGAGAGAGGGCGGGAGGTCAGTCATTTGGAGATGGTGCCTGGGCTCCCATCGATGTCCAGGACTGTTCTCGGCAGCATTTCAGCCGGTTGAGTTCATTTTTAATCACTGTAAACAGAAGACACGATCAGTGTTAGAAACAGGTCTATTGTTTTTTTTCTAAAGATTAGATTACTTACAGTGTGGAAACTGGCCCTTCGGCCCAACAAGTCCACACCGACCCTCCGAAGAGCAACCCGCCCAGACCCATTCCCCTGCATCTAACACTGCGTGCAATTTAGCATGGCCAACTCACCTAACTTGCATATCTTTGGATTGTGGGAGGAAACCCGTGCAGACAATATGCAAACGCTACACAGACAGTTGCCTGAGGTGGGAACTGAATCGGGGTCTCTGGCGCAGCAGTACTAATCACTGTTGCCCTTGGAAACATGTCTTTGTTGTAATGTTTCTATCAGGACCTTGAGATCTCCTTTGGATAATCCAATATTCGGATAATTGATATTTGGATAATCAAGGTTCCTCTGTCCACAGATGCTGTCTATCTGAGTCAGCAAGGCTGCTTTCTTGTCCTCTCCCACATTCTCTTTCTCTCTCCGGATGGCCAACTGGCATCTGCCTCTTGTCTTGCTGGTTTCCTCAGAAGATTCCTAGAGCACCAGGTCTGCAGGAGAACCCTTTTTTTTAACCCTTTGCAGAGGAACCTCAATTATCAAAACAAGATGGGTGGGCACTATTTTGTTTGGATAATTGATTATTTGGTTAATTGATTCAATGCCTCTCCTCTGGGGATCGGAGTTTTCTGAAGTTTCCCCTTTCCTCGCTCTGCCTGCCTTGCTCCCTCTCACTGTCTCAGGGTTGGTTTCTGAGCAGACACACACTTGTGCGCAAGGGACCTGCAGCATTGCTGAAGCCTCCCCCACCCCCATCAGTTCAATGGGACTGACACAGCAAGCATTTCCAAAGTCCGCTCCCCCGTTCAGGAGACTAGGCAGCAACACAACGTGCGCGAGACCCTGCAGCTCCCCGTCTGCCTCCACCACCATCCACCCCCCCCAACCCCGTCCAACTCCGACCCCCTGTCTAGATTCTGCTTCTGAATGAAAAAAGGGTGTGAAAAACATGAAAAATAGCCAGGCTACTGATAAAGACGTTTTATGAAGGATTTTGGGAGTGACATTCCCAGAATATGTTATGTGCTGAGAGGATACTGGGCTGGCTTAGAGAAGGCCACACCCTTCAATGCCAATTTACTCCATATTTGCCATAAGACAGTGCTTTTCAAGAGGAGTTGAAGAATGTCCTCGAAGCAACTATCCAGAGGCTCATTGAGGTTCTGATTGACAATTGAATTGACTGCTCTTGCTCATTAATGAAGGATGCACAGTGCTTCAATGAACCTCTCCTAACAGTGATCCGCTGGACAAGCAGGAACAAGCTATTGCTAAGGATTTCAAATGCTACTTAAGGCTTTGCTCAATTTTCACTATGCATTTGCAGCTGACAGTTTAAGATTTAGTCAGGATAATTTCTGGGACACTTGGTCAAGATTTCGTCCACACTCTAACAGCACTTATTCTGGAAATTTTCTGAGGATTAAGAGAGAGATTACTGCACTGCCCTACTCTATTTGGAATCCTAACGGAGTGATCAGGAGTGAAAGTAAATGACCATTCTAAGGGTTTCCCACGGTCTGGATGAGCAACGATGGAGTGTCTAACTGTGGTAGTGCTTATTTTTTCCCCAGCACACATGTTGTGTATGTGCAGGTGTGAGACACAGTGAGAGACACAAGGTGCACGAATCTTTATTTAATTTCCACCACCAGGAAGAAAAGAAACACCCGAGTGGCCAGTGACAAGCAGTGCCCTTCACATCAAAGGACAATGCTGCGTGATCAAACAGTGAAGGGGAGGGCAGGGATTAAATCAAAATAGAATTGGACGGGGGAATAATACACTCCACTCTCTGCGGCGCCCACCTCTTCCTGAAAAACTCAAGGGTGTTGGTGGACACCATGTGTTCCCTCTCCAGAGACACTCGGGCTCTAACGTAACCGCAGAAAAGGGGCAGGCAGTCGGCCCTAACGCCCCCCTCCACGGCCCGCTGCCTGGACCTGTTTATGGCCAGTTTGGCCAGGCCCAGGAGCAGACCCACGAGGAGATCCTCTGACCTACCCACCCCTCTCCGTACCAGGTGCTTGAAGATCAGGAGCATGGGACTGAAGTGCAACCAAAAGCAGAGAAGAAGGGTCAGACTTCTGTTAATTTTCTTTCTTTTTCTTTTTGTTTAGAATGTCTGATGTTGGAGATTAGGAGTGAAACATTGAGAGTTGGACCCCGTAGGAATGATGAGGCTGGCTGGTAACATGAAACTCAAACATAAAGTTGACAGTCTGCATTCTTCATCTATCTGCAGAAGACTCACCAGCAATGTTGACAATGCTTCAGATGGCCTGGAAAGTTGTTTCCCACATCTCATTCAGCCCAATGAATCTGCTCAAACATTAAAAATGAGATCATGGTCATTCTCAATTCCACTGTAACTCTTAATTTCCTTACAAGTTTAAAATTTGTATACCTCAACCTTCAAGATACTTAATTATCCAGCCTCGACAGCCCTCTGCGGTAAAGAATTCCACAAATGCACTATTCTCTGAGAGAAGAAATTCCTCTTCACCTCTGTCTCAAAAGTGAAACTATGTCCTCTGATCCTCGACTCTCCCACAAGGTGAAACAACCTTTCTATATCTACTCTGTCAAGTTCCTGAAGAATCTTGTGTGTTTCAATTTGGTCACCCCTCGTTCCAAATTCCAATGAGTATAGATCTAACTTACTCAATTTTCCCTGTAAGATAGTCTCCACAGACCCAGGGACAGCTGAGTGAACCTTCTCTGGACTGACTCCAATGCCAGCATTTCTTTCCTTAGACAAGAGACTCAAAACTGGTTACAGTATTCTAGTTGTGGTATGACTAGTGTTTTGCATCACTTTGGCAAGGTTTACCTATTTTTAAGCTCTACTCCTTTTGAAATAAAGGTCAGCATTCCATTTGCCTTGGAGAAAGTGAGGATTACAGATGCTGGAGATCAGAGTCAAGAGTGTGTTGCTGGAAAAGCACAGCAGGTCAGGCAGCATCCGAGGAGCAGGAGAATTGACGTTTCGAGCAAAGTCCTTCATCCATTTGCCTTCCCCATTACCCACTGATCTTGCATGCTGTTTTGTGGCTTATGTTTTCCCAAATTCTTTTTGCTTTAGCTTTCTGTAATCTTTCTCCATGCAAACAAAATTCAGCTCCTCTCATCTTCCTGCAAAAGTGCAAAACCTCACATCGTATTCCATCAATTGAGTTTGCGCTCACTCGTTTAGCCTTTCTTCATTCAAATTATTCATACATAAATGTTAAGAATTGTGGCATTAGCACTGAATCCTATGGCTCTTCATGAGTTACAGGTTGCAGCCCTCAAAATCCTCTGCTTTACCCTAACTCCCTGTCTTCTATTAGTTAGCCAATCCTCTACTAATTCACCTTTTGCTCAGCCATAACCTTGTATACCTCTCTCTGTCTTAGCACCGTTTGATCTGTATGTCCTTGTTTGCTATGATCTGCCCATATTGTTCACAAAACAAAACTTTTCATTGTACTTAGGTACATGTGACAACATTAAATCAAATCAAATCAATACACCACTCTGCAACACCATATGCACCTATCTTAGTAAGTAGCCTAATGTGAGGCACCTTATCAAAGTAATTCTGAAAATCCAAATATATTGCATCCACTGCTTCCCTTTTACCAACCAACCATAACCCGAGTTCTGTGTGTACCTGGAGAGAATCCTATCCTGGTTGCTATGAAGGTGAAGCAGTGCTCAATTTCTAAGCTACTGAACCATTCCAGGGACCCACTGTAGACCACAGCAGAATCTCACAGCCACCCACTCAGAACGGTACCTGGGAGGTCATTGAGACACCGTTTGCTAAAGGCCACCTGTTTATGAATTTCCCCTTCGGTGCTGTGAACCAGGCAGCCAGGGACGTGTTGACATTGTGGAATTTCCACAGAATAGTCAGGAACATCCTATCATATGGCCTTTTGTCCCATGTCCCAGGTCAGGCTTTACCGAGACAGATCTCAAACCAGATTTTTTCTGTCGCGGCAGGCCTTCATCCTGTGCATGCGTCGGATGAGGCTGGATGGTAGTGAGACTCAGAGCGAGCCTGCTGTTATCCAGAAGGCGGGGTCTGAGCTGACAGTGTGAGATACAGGGTCTGAGCTAACAGTGTGGGATACTGGGTCTGAACTGGCAGTGAGAGATACAGGGTCTGAGCTAACAGTGTGGGATACTGGGTCTGAGCTGGCAGTGTGAGATACAGGGTCTGAGCTAATAGTGTGAGAGCACAGCAATTCAGGCAGCATCCGAGGACAGGCAAAATCAACGTTTCGGGCAAAAGCCCTTGCCCGAAACGTCGATTTTGCCTGTCCTCGGATGCTGCCTGAATTGCTGTGCTCTTCCAGCACCACTGATCCAGAATCTGGTTTCCAGCATCTGCAGTCATTGTTTTTACCTAATAGTGTGAGATACTGGGTCTGAGCTAACAGTGTCTGATAGTGGGTCTGAGCTAACTGTGTGGGATACTGGGTCTGAGCTAACAGTGTGGGATACTGGGTCTGAGCTAACAGTGTGGGATATTGGGTCTGAGCTAACAGTGTGGGATATTGGGTCTGAGCTAACAATGTCAGATACGGGGTCTGAGCTAACAGTGTCAGATACTGGGTCTGAGCTAACAGTGTGGAATACTGGTTCTGAGATAACAGTGTGGGATACAGAGTCTGAGCTGACAGTGTCAGATACTGGGTCTGAGCTAATAGTGTGAGATACTGGTTCTGAGCTGACAGTGTGAGATACAGGGTCTGAGCTGACAGTGTGAGATACAGGGTCTGAGCTGACAGTGTGGGATACTGGGTCAGAGCTGGCAGTGTGAGATACTGGGTCTGAGCTAACTGTGTGGGATACTGAGTCTGAGCTAACAGTGTGAGATACGGGGTCTGAGCTGACAGTGTGAGATACGGGGTCTGAGCTGACAGTGTGAGAATACAGGGTCTGAGCTGACACTATGAGATACAGGGTCTGAGCTGACACTATGAGATACAGGGTCTGAGCTGACAGTATGAGATATGGGGTCTGAGCTAACAGTGTGAAATACAGGGTCTGAGCTAACAGTGGGAGATACTGGGTCAGAGCTGACAGTAGGGGATACAGGGTCTGAGCTGGCAGTGTGAGATATGGGGTCTGAGCTGACAGTGTGAGATACGAGGTCTGAGGTAACAGTGTGAGATACAGGGTCTGAGCTAACAGTGGGCGATACTGGGTCAGAGCAGACAGTATGTGATACAGGGTCTGAGCTGGCAGTGTCAGATACTGGGTCAGAGCTAACAGTGTGAGACACTGGGTCTGAGCTAATAGTATGAGATACTGAGTCTGAGCTTACAGTGTGAGATACTGGGTCTGAGCTAACAGTGTGAGATACGGGGTCTTAGCTAACAGTGTCAGATACTGGGTCTGAGCTGGCAGTGTGGGATATGGGGTCTGAGCTGACAGTGTGAGATACGAGGTCTGACCTGACAGTGTGAGATACTAGGTCTGAGCTAACAGTGTGAGATACGGGGTCTGAGCTAACGGTGTGAGATACGGGGTCCGAGCCAACAGTGTGAGATATGGGGTCCGAGCTACCAGTGTGAGATACGGGGTCTGAGCTACCAGTGTGAGATACGGGGTCTGAGCTAACAGTGTCAGATACTGGGTCAGAGCTAACAGTGTGAGACACTGGGTCTGAGCTAATAGTGTGAGATACTGAGTCTGATCTGACAGTGTGAGATACTAGGTCTGAGCTAACAGTGTGGGATATTGGGTCTGGGCTAACAATGTCAGATACGGGGTCTGAGCTAACAGTGTCAGATACTGGGTCTGAGCTAACAGTGTGAGATGCGGGGTCTGAGCTAATAGTGTCAGATACTGGGTCTGAGCTAACAGTGTGAGATACTGGGTCTGAGCTAACAGTGTCAGATACAGGGTCTGAGCTAACAATGTGGGATACTGAGAATGAGCTAACAGTGTGGGATACTGGGTCTGAGCTAACAGTGTGAGATACTGGGTCTGAACTAACAGTGTGAGATACTGGGTCTGAGCTAACAGTGTGGGATACTGGGTCTGAGCTAACAGTGTGGGATACTGGGTCTGAGCTAACAGTGTGAGACACTGGGTCTGAGCTGACAGTGTCAGATACTGGGTATGAGCTGACAGTGTGAGATACTGAGTCTGAGCTGACAGTGTGAGATACTGGGTCTGAGCTAACAGTGTGAGATACTGAGTCTGAGCTAACAGTGTGAGATACTGCGTCAGAGCTAACAGTGTGGGATATTGGGTCTGAGTCAACAGTATCAGATACTGGGTCTGAGCTAACAGTGTGGGATACTGGGTCTGAGCTAACAGTGTGGGATACAGGGTCTGAGCTGACAGTGTCAGATACTGGGTCTGTGCTAACTGTGTCAGATATTGGGTCTGAGCCGACAGTGTCAGATACTGGGTCTGAGCTAACAGTGTGAGATACTGGGCATGACCTAACAGTGTGGGATACAGAGTCTGAGCTAACAGTATTGGATACTGGGTCTGAGCTAACAGTGTCAGATACGGTGTCTGAGCTAACAGTGTCAGATACTGGGTCTGAGCCGACAGTGTCAGATACTGGGTCTGAGCTAACAGTGTGAGATACTGGGCATGACCTAACAGTGTGGGATACTGGGTCTGAGCTAACAGTATTGGATACTGGGTCTGAGCTAACAGTGTGAGATACGGTGTCTGAGCTAACAGTGTCAGATACTGGGTCTGAGCCGACAGTGTCAGATACTGGGTCTGAGCTGACAGTGTGAGATACTGGGTCTGAGCCGACAGTGTCAGATACTGGGTCTGAGCCGACAGTGTCAGATACTGGGTCTGAGCCAACAGTGTGAGACACTGGGTCTGAGCCGACAGTGTCAGATACTGGGTCTGAGCCGACAGTGTCAGATACTGGGTCTGAGCCGACAGTGTGAGACCCTGGGTCTGAGCCGACAGTGAGAGATACTGGGTCTGAGCTAACAGTGAGAGATACTGGTCTGAGCTAACAGTGAGAGATACTGGGTCTAAGCAGACATTGCAAGGTTCCGGATTGGTCTGCAGGAGATTTCGGCAATTCAGATTTGGGTCTCCCCATTCAATGTCTCCATGATTTTGGCCCCTGTCACCAGCGCTCCATCCCCATGCCCCCACCCCCACCCTTACCCCCTCTCAGATTCTTTCCTTATTGCCCCCGGCAGAGTCTTTTTATCTTGCTCAGCATCGGTCTCTCTGAAAGGAAAAAGAAGCAAAATCTAAACATTTAAGTTCAGCATATAATCCAGTGAGCATCGGTGGGTGTGCTGCAATGTAATGGGTGACCTTTTCTGTTGCAAGCATCCTAGCAGCGTGACCTTGAAGCTACAAGTAATGAGCTAAACTGTTTTGACAATCTTCATTCCTCTCCCTCATTCTTGCACGCTCAAAATCCTTTGCAATGTTTTTTTTTTAACCAGCTAATGCTAAATAAAATGACTGCAATGCTCTCTTTTTTCTGCGTCATCAAATTCTGTAATTCACCAAGGGTAACACACCACAATGACCTGCACAGTCACAAGGATGGCCGCTCATGCATTTATTGCTTTCAGACGTATCACCCCACCACCAACAACCAGGATCAAGATAATTAGAATGTACTCATTTCAAAATGATAGGGTTGATGCAAAGCCTTTCATTGCACACATACCATGCTATTAAAATGTTTATAAAGCCCCACTCCAGAAACGAGGCCTGATCTGAAGTCAAAGTGAAGCAGAGTGAGGGTTTGACCTCTGCAAACAAACCACTTTACAACAAAGTGTGACAATCTCCTCCAGATTGTCCCTGGCCCAGTTTTATAACTTTGACACATTCTACAATAAACTGGGTCTCCTCCATTATGCTGGCAAAGTTACGGAGGCAGTTCAACAGCCAGTCCATGGAAATCCCCAACTTAGCGCTAAACTTAGTGGCAATCGAAATTCATCCGCGCTTTAATATTCAACAGTTTGTTGTGCTGGGAGGAAATACTATGGGGAATTAAATCTCCATTTTCTTGGCATACTCATAAGAACTGTCCCTGCCTCTGATATCGACGGGCAAATATACAGGTGAGAAGGGTTTGGGGACAGGGGGCAAGGATTGATCTTTGAGGTGACCGGAGATGATGGTGTTGAGGAGGGAAGATAAGCAACTGAGACTGGCAGTAGGAACAAAGTGCAGGCAATCTGAATGGAACTCCAGAGAAGGCAGGTGAGAGATGATGTACAATGAATCCTCAGCAATACTTTTCATGGTTTGAGATCCACCTGGTAGATTTGCTGCCACCAAAGGGTCTTGTGTGGTAGAGGAAAACACTTGATAGTCTAATGAGCAGAGACTCTTGGCTTAAACAAGATGTGGTTTATTTCATGCAAGAAACCACATACAAGTTACACAATCATAGAAAGAAACATAGAAATCTTACAGTGTAGAAACAGGCCATTTGGCCCATCAAGTCCACACCGACCCTCCGAAGAGCTTCCCACCCCGATCCCTGTAACCCTACATTACCCATGGCTAACCCATCCATCCTGCACACCACAGGTGATTTAGCATGGCCAATTCACCTCACCTGCATATCTTTGGACAGTGGGAGGAAACCCACACAGACACAGGGTGAATGTACAAGCTCCACACTGCCAGTCACCTGAGGCTGGAATTGAACTCTGGTCCCTGGCACTGTGAGGCAGCAGTGTTAACCACTGAGCCACTGTGCCATCTAATTATGTTAAATATTATTTCAGAGACTGTGAGGAGGACTATGAGTCTTGCTGCTTTGAGATTCTAAGCTGTCTGCCATGATGTCGAGATGACATCATTATAGTGGATGGTTACTAAGATATGCCTCAGCATTGCTCCTTCCAGACCCTTACACTCTTATAACACAATGGGGAAAGATGACAACAACGATTACCTCAAGTGCTGGAGAGAGGCAAAAGAGAAAAGGAGGGATGACATTGTGACATAAGCTGGACCTGTGCACAGGACAATTGGAAGAGGAAATTGGTGAGAAGTAAGTGGGGAAAGTAACAAGAAACATTGGGTGGTTCTCATGGAGGTAGGGCCAGGAATGGAAGTGAAACAGCAAAGCGACAAGAAGATCAAGGACAGATGGGGAAAAAGACAAGAGAAGACCAGGGTGGCATGAAGAGAGAGTGTGAAATAAAGGTGAATTAGCAGTAGATGGGGTTGCATGGATGATCTCAATCCATCAGTTCTTTGCCCTTGACATTATTAATAGGATGGGCAGTGATAGGGTCAAGGGGTTTGAGAAGGTGGCAAACTGTTTCGAAAATCAAAAGACCATAAAATAGGTACAGGAGTAGGCCATTTGGCCCATCAGACCTACTACGCCATTCACTTGGATTATAGCTGATCCGCAATTCCTCACGCCAACTATTTTCTCCTTTCCCCAGAACATTCGCTTTCCTCTGATGAAGAATCTATCTCTTTCAGCTTTAAACATACACAAGGAATCTGTCCCCACACAGCTTGCCTTGACACAGAGTTCTAAAGACTCACAACCCTCTGGGAGAAAAACATTCCTCCCCATCTCAGTCTGAAATTGTTCTGAGGCTATGCCCTATGGCCATACACTCTGCCACAAGTGGAAATATCCTCTCAGTATTTACCTTGTTAAGCCTCTTTAGAATCCTATATGTTTCGATGAGACTACTTCTCATCTTCAAAACTCCAGTGAGTACAATCTCAACCTGCTTAACCTTTGCTCATAAGACAAACCCTCCATAACAAGGTGAGACTTCTCTGAACTGTCTCCAATGAAATAATCCCTGTCCGTAAATAGGGGGACTGAAACTGCTCACAGCACTCCAGGTATGGTCTCCCCAGCACCCTGTACAATTGCAGTAGAACTTCCCTACAATTGTACTCCAACCCCCTTGAAATAAGGGGCGACCTTTCATTAGTGTTCTTGATTACCTGCTGCACCTGTGCGCTAGCTTTATGTACAAGTCACCCCAAGTCCCTTTGTGTTGCAGCTTTCTGTATTTTTTCTCAATTTCATTAATACACTGTTCGTTTGTTCTCCCTTCCAAAATGATCAATTTCACGTTTTCCAATAATATACTCCATTTGCCATCTTTTTGCCGATTTACTTGCCCACTGTTCTTATTCCTTTTGCAACTTGCCTTTCCAACCTATTTTTATATGACCTGTAAATGTGGCTATAATACATTGACTTCCTCCCTCTAAGCCACTAATGGTGGACGCAGCGCTAATTGCTATGCAACCCCACTGGTCAGAGAGCAACAGTCTGAAAAAGAACCCCTTATCCCCACTTGCTATGAGTCAATTCTCTTTCCATACCCATATACTACCTCCAACACCATGGGCTCTAACTTAACCTTTCATGAGACACTTTATCAAACACCTTCTGGAAATCCAAATATAACAAATCTACTGATTCCCTTTCATCCACATTGTTTGAGACTTACCTGAAAATCTCTAATAAAATTAGTAAGATCTCCCTTTCATGAAGCCCTGTTGACTCTACTTGATTAGATTATGATTTTTTAAATGTTCTGCTGTAACTTCCTTAATCAATGATGCCAACGCTTTTTCTACAATAGATGTTAAGCTGATTGGCCTACAGTTTTCTAAGCTTCTGGAACCGCTCCAGAATCCAAGGATCTTTGGAAAATTACAACCAGTGCATCAATTAACTCCTTCCTTCATCTTGTCCTCTGGAGTACTTAATTGAAAAGTTTTAATTACTCCACCATTATAGTCACACTAGATCTGCTGCTGACCATCAGGTCTTAACTGGTTTATAAATTTCTGACTTCAGAAAATGTTCATGAGAATTTTATCAGAGGAAATGGAAGTGAGGAGGGAGAGGAAAAGATTTGAAGGGGACCAAGTGCATTAACCACCACCAGTGGTTAAGACACAGTGAGACAAAGGTTAAGACAAAGGTGAGACACAGTGAAAGACACAAGGTATACAAATCTTTATTCAATTTGCACCACCAGGAAGAAAAGAAACACCCAAGTGGCCAGTGACAAGCAGTGCCCTCCACATCAAAGGGCAATGCTGCATGAAAAACCAATATTTTATTGTCTGTCTGTGTTTCTCCGTATGTGTGTGGAGAGGTTAGAAGGGTTAGAGTTTTAACCAGTTCAACGCTGTATTCCCAGTCCATAGTTATTTGCTTATGATTAGAATTTACAGTACTCATTTATAATAAATAGCAGTTTGTGTTAAGTATGGAACCTGGCCAATGTTGTCTGTTAACTTCATTCTATCAGACAAGTAAATCAGGGGCTTTGTGTGATTTGATTAAATCACCAGCTCTTGTGCCAACGCCAGAGGTAGTGAGATTTGAGAATCGGTACACTTTCTCAAGTGGGTTGTAACATTATGTAGGTCTGCACACATCTCCAGTGTCCAGTGGCTGGCTTAGCAAATGTCGTTTCCAAGAAAATCTCTCAACGGCAGAAGCCACAAATGCCCATACCATCAGCATGCTGCCCTCATGTATGAGATTACCTTCTTCACAGCCCATACATTGCTGTGCGTAGCCTCTGGCCTACTGCTCGATCAAACGTTCATGCTCCTTACTCTGCAGTTCCAGTACCTACCACCATGTTGATGATTTCAGAGGCATGTCATCAGCCTGAAGCTCAGCATTGCATTGCCCTCCCACCATGCTCTGAATGAATGACTTGAACATTCATGTCTCTGTCATCTACTCAGGTAGGTCTGCTCTGCTCACACGTAAGCCTACCCACCAAGGTGAGAGTCTCTGAGCTGGTGGAGGATGCATGGAAATGATGTTAGGGTGCAGCCTCCTTGGAGGTGAGGGTCTGTGTCTCAAGCTCATTGTTTCCTGCAAAGTGATCTGTAAGAGTGATAAGACTAATGATAGGTCTGTACACTTTCCAACTAACCATTCATCACTCGGGGCACTCTGTGACCAGTGATGCATTGTGCTTGCTAAAAAGGTCTGTTGCATCCATCCACAATGCCATATACTTACATCAAGTTCCACTCTCCTCTCAGTCATAGACTGCTCAGTCGCCACTCAGCCTGCTCCAGTGTATTTAACTCTATGTGATTCAGACTAGTCACATGGAATAGATTGTCTCTAGGTCTAGATATTGTGGATTGTCAGAAAAACCCATCTGGCTTCCTAATATTTTTCAGGGGTTTGGTACGCTTATCTGGTTTGGCCTAATGTGTCTCCAGACCCACAACAATGTGATTGCCTCTCAACTGCCCTCTGAAATGGTCTAGCAAGCTATTCAGGTGGATTAATTGCAACAAAGTCTCAACAAAGAAATGAAACCAGATTGACCACCCAGGCTTGGCCTGAGCACTGGAAAAGACAATGGCTGAAATAGTTCTGTCAACCTCAGCGCCCTTCTTACTAACACCTGGGAATGCTGTCTCACTAATACTCATGGAATCATGCTCTACAAATAATGTCCCTACTGTGGTGACACAGTGGTATACAGCTGGGAAGAGGTTACCCTGGGAGTCCTCAACATTGACTCCAGACCCCATGAAGTCACACGGCTTCAGGTTAAACATGGGTAAGGAAACCTCTTATTGATTACCACGTACTATCCTCCCCCTGGTGATGAATGAGTATTGGCCCATGTTGAATAACACTTGGAGGAAGTACTAAGGGTCACAAGGCCACTAAATACATTCTGGGTGTTCAATGTCCACCACCAAAAAGCAGCAGCAGTTGGTCAGGTCCGAAAAAAACATAGCTGCTAGACTGAGTCTGCAGTAGGTGGTGAGGGAGCCAACAAGAGGGCAAAACATATTTGACTTCATCCTCACCGATCCTCAACTCTGCTAATTGCTGTGGAGATGAAGTCCCCTCTTCACATTGAAAATAACCTCCATCGTGTTGTGTGGCATTATCACTGTGCTGATTGAGACTAACTTCAAACAGATCTAGCAACTCAAGGATGGGCATCCACGAGGTGCTGTGGGCCATCAGCAGCAGCAGAATTGTACTCCAGCACAATCTGTAACCTCATGGCCCGGCATATTCCCCCACTCAACCACCACCATCAAGCCAGGGGATCAACCCTGGTTCAATGGAGTGTGCAGGAGGGCATGCCAGGAGCAGCACCTGAAGATGAGGTGTCAACCTGGTGAAGCCACCAAACAGAACTTCTTGCATGCCAAACAGCTTAAGCAGTGAGTGGTAGACAGAGCTAAGTGATTCCATAACCAACAGATCAGATCTAACTCTGCAGTCCTGCCACATCCAGTCATGGAAGAACTCACCAGAGGAAGAGACTCCACAAATCTGCCATCCTCAATGATGGAAGAATCCAGCATATCAGTGTAAGAGATAAGGGTGAACATTCATAGCAATTTTCAGCCAGAAATGCCAAGTGAATGATCCATCTCACCCTACTCCAGTGGTCTCCAGCATTACAGCTATCAGTCTTCAGCCAATTCGATTTACTCCATGTGATATCAAGAAACTGTTGGAAGAACTAGATGCTGCAAAGGTTATGGGCCCTGGTGACATTCCAGTAATGATACTGAGGATTTGTGCTTCAGAACTTGCTACTCCTTTAGACAAACTCTTCCAGTAGAGCTACAACACTGGCAACTATTGGACATTGTGGAAAATTGCCCAGAAACGTCCTACAGGACAAATTCAACCCGGCCAATTTCCGCCCCATCGGTCTACTCTCGATTATCAGTAAATGGATGGTGACCTCAACGGTGATATACAGCAGCACCTGCGCAGCAATTACCTGCTCAGTGACACCCAGTTTGGGTTCCGCCAGGGCCACTCAGCTCCTGACCTCATCACAGCCTTGGTTCAAATATGGACAAAAGTGCCAAATTCCAGAGGGGAGATGAGAGTGATGGCCTTTGACATCAAGACCCCATTCATTTGAGTGTGGCATCACTGAGCCCTAGTAAAACTGGAATCAATGGGTGCCAGGGCAGACTCTCCAATGGTTGGAGTCCATATCTAGCACATTGAAAGATGATTATGGTTATTAGAGATCAATCATCTCAGCCTCAAGGCATCTCTGCAGGAGTTCCTCAGTGTAGTGTCCCCGGCACAACTATCTTCAACTGCTTCATCAATAACCTTCCATCCATCATAAGGTCAGAAGTGGGAATGTTCGCTGATGATTGCACAATGTTCAGTACCATTCACAGCTCCTCAGGTACTGAAGCAGTCCATGTTCAAATGCAACAAGATCTGGACAATATCTAGGTTTAGGTTGACAAGTGGCAAGTAACATACACACCACTCAAATGCCAGACCATGACCATCTCCAATAAGAGACAATCTGACATTCAGTGGCTTTACCATCTCTAAATTCCTCACTCTTAACATCCTGGGAGTTACCAATGACCAGAAACTCAACTGATCCCATTAGACAAAGTGACTACAAGAGCAGGTCAGAGGCTCGGAATACTGCAGCGAGTAACTCACTTCCTGACACACCAGATCCTGCCCACCATCTGCAAGGCACAAGTCAGGAGTGTGATGGAATACTTCCCACTTGCCTGGATGAGTGCAGCTCCAATAACACTCAAGACGCTTGACACCGTCCATGACAAAACTGCCCATTTAATTGACAACACATCTACAAACATCCACTCCCTCCACTACGTAACTGATCCGTAATTGCAGCAGTTTGTACTATCTACAAGATACATTGCAGAAAATTACCAAAGATCCTTATTCAGCATCTTTCAAACCTATGACTACTTCTATCTAGAAGGACAAGGGCAGCAGATACATGAGAACACCATCTATAAGTTCCCCTCCAATCCACCCACTATCCTGTCTTGGAAATTTGTCATTGTTCCTTCAGTGTCATTGAGTCAAAATCTTAGAATTCTCTTCCTAACTGCATGGTGGGTGAAACTATAGCACATGGACTGCAGTGGTTCAAAAAGCCAACTCAATACCACCTTCTAAAGGGTAACTAAATACACGGCATAAATGCTAGCTTAGTCAGCAATGCCCACGTTCCATGAGCGAAGAAAAAATAAAAATAGATATTGTGGTTACAAGAGAAGTCAGAAGTGAAGAATCCTGAGGCAAAAAACACACTTTCTATCTCCCAAAGCTGTCCATCATGTACAAGGCACAAGACTAGAGTGGTGCTGGAAAAGTGCAGCAGTTCAGGCGGCATCCGAGGAGCAGGAAAATCAGCTGCCTGACGTGCTGTGCTTTTCCAGCACCACTTTGGTCTAGAATCTGGTTTCCAGCATCTGCAGCCCTTGTTTTTACCCTGTACAAGCTGTCCATCATGTACAAGGCACAAGACTAGAGTGGTGCTGGAAAAGTGCAGCAGTTCAGGCAGCATCCAAGGAGCAGGAAAATCAGCTGCCTGACCTGCTGTGCTTTTCCACTTTGGTCTAGAATCTGGTTTCCAGAATCTGCAGCCCTTGTTTTTACCCCGTACAAGGCATAAGTCAGGGGCGTGATGGAATACTCCCCACGTACCGGGATGAGTGCAGATCCAGGAACACTGAAGAAACCTAACACATTCCAGGACAGCGCATTTGACCTGGCACGCATCTATGAACCACAGCATTCACTCCCTTCACAATAATGACAGCAGTGTGCACCATCAAGATGTAACACTAACTCAGCAAGGCTCCTTAACAGCACCATCCAAAGACAACCCCTACCATCTCGAAGAACAACAGCAGCAGAAAGACTGGAATACCATGACCTGCAAGTTTTCCTCCAAGCCATTAATTATCCTGACTATGAATTATGTTGCTATTCCTTCACTTCTGCTCAGTTAAAACCCTCAAACTCCCTTCCAAACAGCACTGTAGGTGTCCCTACAACCTCTGGACTGCAGCAGTTTAAGGAAGCATCTCATCACTATCTTCTCCAATGTAATTAGGGATAGGCAGTAAAGGATGACCCAAACATTGATTCCTAATCCCCATGAACGAATAACACAAAGCCACAGGTTGATTAGACAGTGGGTCATTGACTTGGCATTGCAGCCAGATGGGAGGGAGAGGCTGTTGACCATCTCAGTGACCTTAATCTAACACTGTACATTCACTTCCTGGTAGAGGTCAATTAGGATTAAATTTATTCCTTTTCTAAACACAGAGGAGAACATATAGGGAGGCAATGCTACTGAAACTTTGCATTTCACTTGAATAAGGTTTGGCTACTTCAGGCACTCGCATTTCCACCAAGGCTCTCTCATTGCTCAATTCAGCTGCTGCATTCCCCCACCCCCACCCCGTGCCTGCTGCATGGCTTTAAATGTTGGTGCCAATGAATGATATTTCACAACTGCCAGTCCTCACTGCGCCTCCTGGTTCTGGTAAGATCCTGTGTCAAATTCCTCAGCAACACCTTCCACATCTCAGAACCTGGTCCTGGCTCCTACTGATGGGAAATTCTTCCCTCCTTCTGAAATGCCATTGATTCAGCAGGTGATATCACGACCTCCTGGTAACCACCCTGAACCAATGAGATTCCTTTGAAGAACTGGATAGATTATTTGGATTGGCCATGATAAACTTTCCTATAGTGTCCAGGGATGTACAGGCTAAGTGGGTTAGCCACGGTATATGTGGGGTTACAGTGTAGGTCTGGATTGGATGCTCTTCAGAGGATCAGTGTGGACTTGAAGGGCCAAATGGCCTCTTTCTGCCCTGTATTGATTCCAATGTTGAATAAATATCAATTTGTATAAATTCCAATGGAAAACCCTATGGTGTCCAAAGGAGGGAGCTCATCAGTTGGGGAAGGCTGTATAAATGGTGCATTTCTGTTGCAGTTCTCAGGGGTCAACCTCAGAAGAAACCAAGCAGAAATTAGTTATCATGTATAATGTTTCAGGGGCTGGCAATAAACAGGAAAGCTTTAAGTTCAGTAAGTTTCTGCTTCCAACCTTCACATTGTATGTTAATTTCATATTGAAAATCCACCTGGTCTAATTCTTAAGAAAGATGTTGTAGAATTTAAACACCACCATGGGCTGGTGACTAAATGAAAGGTCCAAAGGAAATCATATTTAACCTGAAATATTAACTCTGCTTTTCCTCTCTGGGTTCACAGTCAGATCTACAGAATTTCTCCAGCAACTCTCAGTTTTTAGATATTTTCCTCATCAACTTGTTCAGAGTCATTGCTACACGCCTCTGGAGCCTCTTGGCTCAGAGGAAGGGACACAACCACTGCATCTCAAGAGGATCTCAATTTCTGCTTTGATTTAACATCCCCAGTATCTGCAGTCCATCGCTTTGCAGTAATTGGCCTGTTTCTACACTGTAAATCATGCATTTTTAAAAAAAAAGAACAGTGTAGTATTTTGCAACTGAGTCATCGAGTCATACAGACGTACAGCACGGAAACAGACCCATCCGTCCAACTCGCCCATGCCGATCAGATATGCTAAATTAATCTAGTCCCATTTGCCAGCACTAAACTCTTCCTATTCATATACAGATTTAAACAAAAGATTGAGCCTGCAAGCCTGAAACAGACTACGTTCACATCCTTACTTAAATAATTAGATTGAAGATTAGTTAATAGCAATGTGGAGACTCAACCAGGAAATGCCACTTAGAAAACTGAATTTCATGTCAACTAAGGTACAGAAGATTAAATAAAGAGAAGGAAAGAAAGATTGGATTATAAAAGAGAATAAAATACATTTTTAACAAAATTTCCATTATTAAGCAACTGAGTAGAAATTAGAAACTGAAGGACTGGAGAGTGCACACTTGTAACAGTTAACTACCAGAGAGGTTTTATGGTGGAAATTTTAAAACAAATATTAGATTGAAATGGATAAATCCTAACTTGCAACGCTGGGCTTCGTCAATTACTATAGTACAACCACTGGAACATTATACTTTTCAATATATCTGAATGGGATGCCTCACAGGAAGATGCCATTTCAGGAAGTTAACACTATTCTGGACAGCAAATACTGGATTTTCACATTTGACCATGAATCTTTCACCACTGCATTGCTTTGCAATTTTTTCTGAAATAAATTTCGACTGCTAATTCTGATCCATTATTATTACACAAGAGATTACACTACGTAGGGAAGGGGCTGCTGTGACATTTTAATGTCAGCCCTGGATTTACCAGAATGACTGAGCAGAAAAGTAGAATTCTGTTTCAAAAGGAGGAGAAAGACAGAGGTCAAGATGTGGAATGTTTTTGGAATGGAATTCCAAATCTTAGAGTTTCACATTCAGATAGCAGCCTCAAAAATCCGGGTATTAACCTAAAAAAAAACGTCTTGCAGAAACTCAGCAGGTCTGGCAGCATCTGAGGAGAGGGAAAGATAACTAATGTTTTGAGTCCAATCCGATAATTCTTCACAGCAGAAAAATCTTACAGGGAAAGAGGAACAGGTTTTCGTGAATAGATATTTTGGGCTGCACCTTTAATAATGTGACTGTCGTGCTGGTGTGGGATTTTCTGGATCAGTTGTTCTCTTTTTGATGACATGAGTCCATGCAAGTTGTGCGTGGTTGGTTAATCTGGGGTATGGACTCAGAGAAAAATAATCACACTGTGGAAGGAACTGGAAGCCAGAGCTGAAGCATGGGTTAGACATTTTAAAACCGTGTGAATTAAACCAATGTTTTTGGTGCAGCAATGTCAGAAATAAAATATATTACTGTCAGTGGTGCAATATGGAACATCTTGAAGGAATTAAATCACATGGATCTGGCATCAGCCAAGGCTCATAAATGACAATAGTAAACTTACCACCTTACTAACATCTGGGATCCTGTACCAAAATTAGGAGAGCTGTCTCACAGAGTAGTCAAGAACTGCCTGATATAGTCATGCTTTACAGAATCATACTTTACAGTCAATGTTGCAGACAACACCACCAGCATATTGGAGTATATTCTGTCCCATTAAGAGCAGATGGAACAGTGGCATACAGTTCAAGTGTATTACCATGGGAGTCTTCAACATTGACAGCAACCCCTTGAAGTCTTAGGTACCAGGTCAAGGAAGCTTCCTGCTTATTACCATATACCACACCTCTCCCCTCCCCTCAGGTAATCATCAGGGCTCCCCTCCCTCAGCTAATCATCAGGGCTCCCCTCCCTCAGCTAATCATCAGGAGTCCCCTCCCTCAGCTAATCATCAGGAGTCCCCTTCCCCAGCTGATCATCAGGACTCCCCTCCCTCAGCTGATCATCAGAGCTCCCCTCCCCCAGCTAATCATCAGGGTTCCCCTCCCCGAGCTGATCATCAAGGCTCCCCTACCCCAGCTAATCATCAGGGCTCCCCTACCCCAGCTGATCATCAGGGCTTCCCTTCCTCAGCTGATCATCAGGGCTCCCCTCCCCCAGCTGATCATCAGGGCTTCCCTTCCTCAGCTGATCATCAGGGCTCCCCTCCCCCAGCTGATCATCAGGAGTCCCCTCCCCCAGCTAATCATCAGGGTTCCCCTCCCCCAGCTGATCATCAAGGCTCCCCTACCCCACCTGATCATCCAGGTTCCCCTCCCCCAGCTAAACATCAGGATTCCCTCCCCAGCTGATCATCTGAGTTCCCCTCCCCCAGCTAATCATCCGGGTTCCCCTCCCCCAGCTAATCATCAGGATTCCCTCCCCTAACTGATCATCAGGGCTGGTCAGGTCCTAAAGAAAACTGCTGCTAGTCTGGATCTGCAGCAGATGATGCCGAACTAGCAAGAGAAAAATATACTAGACCTAATCCTCTCGGAGAAAGTGAGGATTGCAGATGCTGGAGGTCAGAGCTGAAAAATGTGTTGCTGGAAAAGCACAGCAGGTCCGGCAGCATCAAAGGAGCAGGAGAATCGATGTTTCGGGCCTGAAGAAGGGCTTTTGCCCGAAACGTCGATTCTCCTGCTCCTTTGATGCTGCCTGATGTGCTGCGCTAGACCTAATCCTCATCAATCTACCTGCTATGGATGCATCTGTCCTTTACTGGTAGGAGTTAACACTTCACAGTCCTTTAAATCAAAGTTCAGTTCTCACATTAAGAATATCCTCCATCATGCTAATTGGAACAGACTTTGATTAGATCTTGCAACTCAAGTCTGGGCATCAATGCGGTGCTATGGCACATCAACAGAAGCAGAATCATAATCCAACACAACCTGTAAACTTATAGCGTGACATATCCCCCACTCAACCATTACCATCAACCAGGGGATCCAAACAAAAACAGAAATTGACAGGAAAAATTCAGCAGGTCTGGCAACAACCATGGAGAGAGGAACAGAGGTAACGTTTCAGGTCCACGAGACCCTTCTCCAGAACAAGGGTTGCCAGACCGGCTGAGGTTTCCCAGAATTTCTGTTTTTGTTTCAGATTTCAGTATTTTTTGTTCAACCACGGGATCAGCCATTGTTTAGTGAAGAGTGCAGTGGCTCTTTCTGGGAGCAGCACCAGGTATACCTGAAAATGAGAAAGTCTGGTGAAGATATCAAACCGAACTATGTGCATGCAATACAGCATAAGCAGCAAGTGATAGACAGCTAAGCGATCCCACAACCAACGGATCTGATCCATATTCTGCCACATACAGTGAATGCTCATGGACAATTAAACAATTCACTGGAGGAGGAAGCTCCACAAGTATCCCACTCTCAGTGATAAAAGAGCCCGGCACATCAGTGCAAAAGAAAAGGCTGAAGCTTTCGCAACAATCTTCAGCCAGACGTATCATGTGGATGATCATCTCGGCTTCCTCTAGTGGCCCCCAGCATTGGCCCTGGCACAGTGGCTCAGTGGTTAGCACTGCAGTCCCAGAGACCCAGGTTCAGTTCCAGCCTCGCGTGTTTCTCTGTGTGGAGCTTAGTACATCTTCCCTGTGTCTGCATGGGTTTCCTCCGGGTGCTCCGGTTTGCTCCCTCAATCCAAAGATACCTCAAGTAAGGTGAATTGGCCGTGTTAAATTGCCCATTGTGTTCAGGGATGTGTAGTTTAGGTCCATTAATTAGTAGTAAAAGTAGAGTAATAGGGTAGGGGAATGGTTTTGAGTGGGTTACTCTTCAGAAGATCTGTGTGGACTTGTTGGGCCGATGGGCCTGTTTCCACATTGTAGGGATTCTATGATTCCAGAAACCAGTCTTCAGCCAATTCAATTCATTGTTGGAGACACTGGATACTACAAAGTCTATGGGCCCTGTCCACACGCCAGCAATAGTAGAGCTTGCCAGCTTCCCGAGCCAAGCTCTTCCAGTACAGTTACAATGCTGGCAACCATCAGACATTGTGGAAAACTGCCCAGGTCTGTGCTGCAGGACAAATCCAGCCCAGCCAATTTCTGCCCCATCAGTCTACTCTTGATCATCAGTAAAGTGATGGAAGATGACATCAACAGTGCTGTCAAACAGCACCTGCTCAGTGACGCCCAGTTTGGGTTTCGCCAGGGCTCCAGAGCTCATTACAAATTTGGACAAAAGAGCTGAATTCTAGAGAGAAGGTGAGAGTGACAGCCTTTGATATTATTTGACTGAGTGTGACATCAAGGGGCCCTGGAAAAAACAGAGTGAATGGGGATCGGGGGAAACTTCACCTGTAACCTCATCAAGCCCTCCAAAATACTCCTCCTCCATACAAACATCAACCTTCTGACATTCATCTTGTGTTCATATCCCTCTTGGTTCCACCATAGCCCAAAGAGGATGAGTGTGTCCATGCCCTACAGTCTGCAATCTCATCCATGGATCCCTCAGCCTCTCCCCCACACACCCTTTCTTTGTGGATATCTGTCTCCTCAACCGGAGGAGACAGATATCTCCATGAAGCAGCTTGAGAATTTTTCATATTGCATCAATATTGCCTACCCCTGCCAAACTTTGCACACAATCCAGTGACCTTTTGTAATAAGCCCTGAAGGAATAGGCTGGAACAGCTACAAGTCTATCTAGGATCCATGCACAGGCCTTTCCAGTATGACTCAGAACATTTACTTGCATTTGAAAGTCCATTAATATACAGTAGGTTTAGGGTCAGAAATAGACATTCCACAAATTGGGTGTACCTGCTCATAAGTGCTGACTGGAACAGAAACATTGGGTCTCAGTGGAAGTAAATCACACCCAGGAGTCAAAACCAGCTTCAAGACCTGATCCTCTGAATATCAAGCAGCAGAATATTTGAAAGGTTTTTAAAGGGAGCCTCTATGTTCTCTCGGTGAAGGTGATGAACATACCCATTTTTCACTCTCCTTGTCTACAAGCGACGAACAGCATGGCTACTGGATTCAGCAAGACATCGGACTGTCACTGATATCTCCTCCTTAATCAATACAGTTACATCTGTCTCAGTCACTGTCATATGGCACTCTGACTATTGTCTGTTTATAACCTGAGCTCTCCTCCTTAGCTTGAGGTCCTGTTCTTGACAGGCTTCCCTTCTGAATTCAATTGATGCCTTCCTGTACCATCAACCATCAGCTACGAGTAACTACTGGTACTGAGCCGCCCAACGTTTTCATCTGTTAATGGAATGAAGCATCGCTGGCTAGGCAGGCATTTGTTGTCCAAGCCCAGTTGACCTTAATAAGGTAGTGGTGGTGAGATACTTTCTTGAAATACTGAAGTCCATTTGCTGTGGGCAGACTCGCAAATTAGGGAAGGAGTTCCAGGATTTTGACCCTGTGAGGGCACATCGTGGAGGGACAACCCACTAAGAACCACTACCCTGTCCGAACTGGAACCCTCTCCCCTCCTCTGCCGTAACCACCCAACCCCCCCAGCCCACCTCACCTACAACCTTTATCCCAACCTCACTCACCTCACTAAACTTGGACATCTGGCAGTTGCCTCGGCCCGTACTAGTGCTATCTAAATATAGGATTCAGTTCTCAGGAACTAGCTGCCCTGTTTCTATTTGTTGAAGTGAATTCAAAATCCACTCCAGGCAGTTAAAATGTGAGCATCATAATTTCCAAAAATGAAAGCAACTCGAGATATTCACTTAAATTGTGCCTTTCACACCTTCAACACATCCCAAAACACCTGATGAACAATGAAACACTTTTGACATTTAGGCAAAAGTGAGGACTGCAGATGCTGGAGATCAGATACAAGATTAGAATGATGCTGGAAAAGCACAGGAGGTCAGGCAGCATCCGAGGAGCAGGAAAATTGACGTTTCAGGCAGGAGCCCTTCCTCGGGAAAGGGCTCCTGCCCGAAACATCGATTTTTCTGCTCCTCAGATGTTGCCTGACCTGCTGTGCTTTTCCAGCACTTTTGATATTTGGTGACTGATACAATCTAGGGGGCAACCAACATGGACCTAACACGGTTTCATTAACAGCAAATGTGATGAAGTTCCAGTTAATCTGTTTTGGTGGTGGTGAATGGTGGTGTGATCAGGGCCAATGTGACTCTTTGTTGTCACAGCATCTTTAAAGTCCACCGCAGCAATAGCCAGAACCTCAGATTAACATTTTGTTCACACAACAGTGCAACAGGGTGGCCTGGTGGCTCAGTGGTTAGCACTGCTACCTCACAGCACCAGGAACTTTGGTTCGATTTCAGCCTTGGGCTTCTGTGTGGAGTTTGCACATGCTCCCTGCGTCTGTTTGGGGTTCCTCCAGGTGCTCTGGTTTCCTCCCGCAGTCCAAAGATGTTTTACCATCCAACGATGTGCAGATCAGGTGGATTGGCCATGCTAAATTGCCCATAGTATCCAGGGATGTGTAGGTCAGCCATGGGAAACACAGGGATACAGTAGGGATTTGGGTTTGGGTGGGATCCTCTTCAGAGGGTTGGTGTGGAAGCAATGGGCTGAAGGGCCTGCTTCTGCACTGTAAGGATTCTATGAATCTACGGCAAAGGAATGTCAACCTGCAATGTGTAACCAGCCTTTTTGTGGGGCTTGAACTCACAACACTCAAGTGAGAGAAACTGAAGCGCAGGCAATTGAGTTGAAATGCGATTGCATGAAGCAAATCAGGAAAATAATTCTGCTGCTTGTTCTTATTCTCAGCCAAATAACTGGTCATTTTCTTTGAATTCCAAGATGAAAATATGTTGAATGGACTATGTACCTGTGCAACAGTGAGACATCAATATTTTATGCACAATCCAATAGCAGTGCAGCATTCACCAGTGGAGCTTGACATGAATGACAGTGAGGTCACGAAATTCTGTGGATGGTTGCTTCAAAGTTATATTATTGAAAGAGACACACTGTGTGTGATATGAATCTCAAAATATTCAGGTCATTTAACGGTCTAAGGAATTTTTTTAAAAATTCAATGAATATTGATGGAGACTTATTTCAACCATTCTCACCAGACAAGGTACATATTACTAACAAGTCATCCGAAAATCCATGGGTTTCAGAGTACGTGTGATCATGGTCAATAATTACCTTAGAGTTCCTTTCCCTCCACACTGCAATTTCACCAGCAACCCCTTTTTTGGTATGAATGGAATCTCTGTTACACTCACAGTGGGACGAATGTGAACTGACATTAACCCTGAGGAAATTGGTCAACTTTTCAGCTCTGACAACAACCCGAGACAATTTTCCTCAGCTGTACCACTTTAACAAATTCCTCCTGTTCCTACAAAACATCAGATCTATTGTTGACAGCTTTGCAAATGGACATCATGACACTTAACATGCAACTTTCAATCTGAAGATGGTGGTAAGATCCACTGTCGAGAGCTCTGATAGGACAACACACAAATTCAGGAAGTCCCATGGGGTCTGTGTGGGGTCTCTCTGTCATGCACCCACAAAAGCATTAGGACAGAGACCAACGCCATTTGTTCAAGTTCATACCGGTTCATTTGGCTGACTCATGATGAGGTCAATGCTACAGCCCAGGGAGTAGGATTCAGAAACATAACAGATTTGCCCCAGGGTGCAGGATGCCATTGACTGCACACACATGGCAGTGAAAGGGCTGTATCACAACACTGCAGAACTCATCAACAGGAAGGAGTTCCATTCTATTAATGTTCAGATGATCTATGATCGACATGAGTATTTCCTGGGGATGTGTGTCCAACACCCTGTATGATGATGTTGCTCCTTTACCAAGGTTATGCTATCCTTGGTTTATTTTCAGAGCGGCTATAAAGACACAGGTTCTGGAGTGTCTAGGTTTGAAGGGTTTTGGGGCCAATTTGATTATAGCTAACAGATACTGCCTCAGGCAACAGGCTTTCAAGTTTTTTAAAAAACTTGTACAATGAAAGGGGAGTGGCCAGTTGTCCCAGTTGGGCTTTTCTCTGGTTTGGTTTGGTTTTGGTTTAGAAAGCAGTTATTGATGGACCTAAAGAAACAGGTCCATGCTGATCCCCCTCTCTCTCTGACATCTCTCCTGTGAGACACTGGGTTTGATTTTACTGTTTTTTGCCAAGGGTGTTTATAGGCATTGATACAAGTGTGTGGAACAGCATCATTAAGTTGGGATAATCTGTTGAGTTTTCAGATAGCTCAAGTTATTCTGTATTCTGTTCTCTTTTGTTTATGTTTGATTCGGTAATCTTGCAAATAAATTCTGTTTTGTTTAAAACTAAGTGGTTGGGCTAGTTGCATCACTCCTGAATATCCACGTCATACCTGCTTAAAACAATTAGCAAAATTACGGTCCAGCAAACTACTTTCTTGAAATGTTTTGAGGGGGTCTGGCCTGGTCCACAATACCTGACAGCTGCCAGAACTCCAACATCCTGTAATGCCTTGTGTGTTTGAGGGTCCAGGATTCTTACAAGGCTGGTTACTGATGGACAAGGGATATCTGCTGCGACCATAGCTCATTACTCCTTTGCAAAAGACCCTGACTGATGTGCAATGCAGATGCAATGCTATCCATGCTTTGACTACGACCGTGGCAGAGCAGACAATAGGGCTACCGAAAATGCATTTCCATTGCTTGGACTGGTCTTGTGAGGCCCTGCAATATATTCAGGACAGAGTGTGCTACATCACCCTAGTGTACTGTTTATATGGCTGAGGGACAAAGCTCAATAAAGCAAAGAAAAGCAATAAGTGACTGCGCTGAGCATCTGAGTAGGGCTAGAGTGAGTGTGTACTCGGACAGTGAGCAAAGAGCACTGACATGTGGCATGTTCCAGTCCATGGCATGCTCCAGTCCATGAACTGGGCGTGTGTCCCTGAGTACACAATGTCCTGACAGCAGCATTACAATGATGGTTACTGTGCAGCCTGAAGTGCAGCATTAAAGGACAGAAGCAGACTGAGAGTTGGTCAGAGGTGTGCTATAAGGTTCTTAGAAGCTGTCATATGTTGAAAACCAAAGTCTATGAGCAGGGTGTGCATATGGCCAAAGTCTATGGAGCATACCCTGTGGTATTGGTGTGCAGAATCCAATATGGATGTTTTTCAGAGCCTGCTGAAATCACTACAAACCACTCTGATTTCCATGTTGAGAATTCTTGATTTGTTTGGCACATTTGAGGGGATGTAAAATTGAACACTAACAAGGTAAATTGTGACATTAATAAGGTACTTAACAAGCTGGTTAGCACTGAGTCAAGGACCCCAGTTTAATTCCACCTGCAGGATTTGTGGGGGGGGGGAGGGGGGGGAAAGCAGGGGAGGGGAGCGGTGACTGCCTGTGTGGAGTTTGCATATTCTCCCCTTGTCTGCGTGCGTTTCCTCTGGGTGCTCTGGTTTCTGGTTTCCTCCCACAGTCCAGGGGTGTAGGTTAGGGTGAATTGGTCATGCTAAATTGTTCGTAGTGTGCAGGGATGTGTAGGCTCGGTGGATTAGCCATGGGAAATGTGTGGTTACAGGTTAGAGTGGGATGCTCTTCAGAGGGTCAGTGTGGACTGGATGGGCTGAATGACTTGCTTCACACTGTAAGAATTCTATGATTCTGTTATCCCCCTTCGGTGGTAATTCATCTAATGGCAAACTTGCCTCGAGGGTCGGCAAATGGATAACAGATGCAGCAAGATGCTCTTGACATCAAGACGGTCCCCTCCAGACATCTAGCCTAGTTCTGTTTCAAATCTGGCCATAGCCCACATTCCTCAGACCACTCAAACATTTTGGAATTGTTTGAGGGCTCCCCTGTACATGATGATGACCTACTGAACAATGATAAAGTGTGGGACTGACTTAGTTACGGTAAGGTGAGATATGGCTATGGACTGATAAGATGTGTAGGCTGGATTCTTAAACAGTGACTGGTAAAAGAAGGTGAAATTGTATGTGCAATGACATCTCACCTATCTGCGGTGAGAATTGAGTATTTGTGGTTGCTCTGCTACTGCATTGATGGTGAAAGACAACTGTGGGATTGCTAAGGATTGTCTGAATGTTCATCTGGCTTTCTGAGGTGCTGACAGTGCCAGGGATGCCAGTCTATTCTAGGACATCTGAGCAATGGTGAGCTCTTCCAGTGACAGTGAATGATGGAATCAGCTGGCATTGGATTAGACAAACACTGTAGGGACACAGCAGATAGTTGATGAGGATGATTTGGAATAATAGCACGAGAAAACTCACTATGCCTTGCAGAGAGAACCTTCTGTGAAATTTGCTCAAATTGACAGTCAAAGCAACATAAGATTGAGCGTCATGTTTCTTCATGTGCTCATTGCTTGTTGCCTCAGTTTTTTTATGTTTATCATTAGACTTTTGCTGCCTCTATGAATATAGTCAGAAGTCACATGATACCAGGTTATAGTCCAGCAGGTTTATTTGAAATCACAAGCTTTCAGAGCACTGCTCCTTTGTTGGGTGAAGCCATTTCATCTAATGAAGGAGCAGCGTTCTGAAAGCATGTGATTTCAAATAAACCTGTTGGACTATGACTGGTGTCATGTGACTTCTGACTTTGCCCACCCTAGTCCAACACCAGCACCTCCAAATCATGGCTACTAAGAATATAATATTCCCTTAGTACCACACACCACTAGCTGGTAGTTTGCTGCAGCCGTAAATAACTTTCTAGATTCAGAGACAAAAATGTCAAGCAAGCATATCAACTCCTGAAAGGTTAGGAGGGACTTACAGCACCAACTATTAACTGAGCAGACAACAGGAAACAACAACAAGTTATTCATGACCAAACTGGGCAATTGTGGGGGACAATTGTTGAATATTACTGTTCTTAACATGTATTAATCATCTTGATTGGATTATTGTAAATTGAATGCAAAATTTAACAACTGGCCAGAGTCAGTGTATATTCTGCCAAAATGAATGAGTGGTTCATTTTTCAATTAATGACAGCCCTGTTTTGAAAGGTTTCCTTCTATGAGAGCATCTTATGGGGTTGCAGTGTTTAGAAAAATTAAAATAAATGATGTAGATTCAGTTATTTAGGAAGTGTAGCCAATGCTGGTGTTTTGTTAACTATTTATTAGTTACAATGCAATGTGGGTGAAACAAACTACTATAATTCTCTTCAACTCTGTCCCTTTTATCCAGTGTATGACACATACTAATCACCCAGGATCAATAAATTGTTAATTAATTATTTTGGAGCATATTAAATACTTTCTATTGCTGTCTGTCCTTCTATCTTTCTTTTCGTTGCAACATATTGAGCAGTTGGCTTTATTCTATTTAATTTATTATTTATTTGGGTGAGATGGAATTAAAAGGGAGTAATCACTGGATTGCTCCCAGAGCCACACACTAGACAGTACAGAAATACAGGGGCTTAGTGTAACTGAAAGCATGGTTCATAAGATGACATAAGTGATAGTGCTGTAGATACTGGGACAATGTGATCAATCCTGGGGCAAGTTAGGAGCCAACAACGACAACTGGAATCTATATGATGTCTCCTCAGAAGGCTGAGGAGATTTGGCATATCCACAAGGACTCTTAGCAATTTTTATAGATGCACCATGGAAAGCATCCTATCCGGATGCATCACAGTATGATTTGGCAACTGCTGTTCCCAAGATCTCAAGAAACTACAGAGTCATGAACACAACACAGTCCATCATGCAAACCAGCCTTCCATCCATTGACTCCATCTATACTTACTACTGACTTAGGAAAGCAATCAACATAATCAAAGAGCCCTCCCACCCCTTTTAGACTCTCCTCCAAATCTCTTCCACTGGGTAGAAGATATAAAAGTTTGAATACACATGCAAACAGATTCAAGAACAGCTTCTTCCCTGCTGTTATCTGATACTTTTCGATGGCCTCATGTTTACAGAGACTAGAATGTGGGATGCTGACGAGGAACACTTTGAAATAATCAGAGGTAGAGTTTCCAAGTCAGACAGACTGCAATTAAACCCGACTGGAATCAATATCATGGCAGAGGAGTTTGCTAGTGCTGTTGGGGAATTTTTAAACCAACACGATAAGGGGTAGAAACCTGATTGTAAATTCGAATAGGACAGCAGCAAAGCTGAAAAAGAAAGTTAAGATATTACTACATTAATTTGGAGAGTAAGGGAAAGGTTACAAATAAACAATAAATTAAATGTTCAATGATTGGCAGGTATATACTTCAATACAAGGAGTGTAAATAAAGGCTGCTCAGTGGTTAGCACTGCTGCCTCACAGTGCCAGGGACCCAGGTTCAATTCCCACTTCGGGTAACTGTGCGGAGTTTGCACATCCTCCCCGTGCTCCGGTTTCCTCCCACAGTCCAAAGATGTGCAGGTCAGGTGAATTGGTGCATTGTAGTGTTAGGTGCATTAGTCAGGGTTAAAGGTAGGGGAATGGGTCTGGGTGGGTTGCTTTTCGGAGGGTCGGTGTGGACTTGTTGGGCCGAAGGGCCTGTTTCCACACTGTAGGGAATATAATAGGGAAGGTGGGCTGAGGCACAAATGGACATCCTGAGAATTTGATATTACTGTTACTACGGAGCTTAAAGAGTGGCAGGGACAGTAACTCAATATTCCTGGCTGCAGGTTTCAAACAGAATAGAGAGGGTGATATAATTAAGGATAGAATCACACTATTGGTTAAAGAAACAAATACAGTTTTGAGGAGAGAAGATAAGCTGCAAGAATAATCAAATTGGCCAAATGGGTTGAACTGAGGAACAAGAAAGGGTTAATCACACTGCTCACTGTAATACAACAGATTCCCATACAGTCAGGGGGAGATAAAAGAACAAATATGTAGATAAACAGCTGAAGAGTTAGAAACAGAGTGGTAGTAATAGCAGAAGACTTTAACTATTTTCAGAATAAGTCTATCTACAAGTTCACTGACAATACCACCGTTGTAGGCTGGATATCAAACAATGATGAGACAGAATACAGGAAAGAGATAGAGTGCTTGGTGATGTGGTGCAAAGATAACAATATTTCCCTCAACGTAAGCAAAACTGAAGAGCTGATCATCAAGTTCAGGAAGCAAGGAGATGGACATGCACCTATCTATATCAATGGAGCTGAGGTGGAGATAGTCAAATACGTCAAATTCCTAGGAGTGACCATCACCAACAATCTGTCCTGGTCCACCCATGTTGATGCGACAGTCAAGAAGGCACATCGATGCCTCTTCTTCCTCAGGAGGCTAAGGAAATTCAGTAGTTCCATCAGAACCCTCACCAATTTTTACAGATGCACTGTAGAAAGCATTCTACTTAGATGCATCAAGGCTTGGTACATTAACAGCTCTGCCCAGGATTATAAGAAACAATAGAAAACTGTTAACACGGTCTAAAGCATCACTCAAGCCAACCTCCCATCCATCTATACTTCTCATTGCCATGGAAAGGCAGCCAACATCATCAAAGACACACCCCCACCACCACCCCCACCACCACCACCACCACCACCCCACCCCCCAACCTTGGTTATAATCTACTCCAACAGCTTCCATCAGGCAGAAGATACAAAAACTTAAATACAATTACCAACAGGTTCAAAAACAGCTTCTTCTCTATTGCTGTTAGACTTTTTAGATTAGTATGGAAACAGGCCCTTCAGCCCAACCAGTCCACACCGACCCTCCGAAGAGTAACCCACCCACACCCATTTCCCTCTGACTAATGCATTAAACACTATGGGCAATTTAGCATGGCCAATTCACCTGACCTGCACATCTTTGGACTGTGAGAGGAAACTGGAGCACTCAGAGGAAACCCTTGCAGACACGGGAAGAATATGCAAACTCCACACAGACAGTCGCCCAAGACTGGTACCGAACCCGGGTCCCTGGCGCTATGAGGCAGCAGTGCTAACCACTGAGCCACTGTTCCACCTTACTGAGCTTCTGAATGGACCTCTCAAATTTCAAAGCTAATGTTGATCTTGCTTTTTGTGCGCCTCCTGTGCAGCTGTAACTTTGTATTCCTCACTCTGTTCTATCATCCTATGATCTTTGTATGTTTGTTTGTTATGATGTCCTATAGTGCACGCAAAACAAAAACTTTTCACAGTTCTTAGGTGCATGTGATAATACTAAATCAAATCAAATCAAAATCAGTCTGAAAAGGATTGAGGGTTTAGAATGTTTAAAATGCATTCAACAGAACATTTTAGCCAGTACATGAAATCCAACAAGCTCTGCATTTAGTTTTAGGGAAGGCCAATCAGGGGAAGAGGCTTATGGTTGATCTTCCCATGCTACAACTAATCGAGGTCCTTTAATTAATGCCCAATTAAAAGCCTCATCCCATTGCTGTTGGCGTTAACACATTTGTCACTAAACAAATGGATTGTGAGTGGCAGCTAAAACTATGCGGCCAGCCACTCAGCCCTATTGGGATGTGTCTGCAATCATAGACACCCTATTCCTCAATCAGGCACTCAGAATGTAGAAGCCATAGACAATCAATCCTCTGACCTTGCTACAACCTCTTTTCAAACCTCTCCCAGCTACCCTATAATACAAGCTCACCACCAGTACCCTCACCCACCACCAGGACCACCACTCCACTCACATCATTTACCTCTGGGCTAGGCACTTCTTGATCCTGGAACTCTAGTGGTTTGTCCTTCCAGCAGCAGCCATGGTCTGGCCATTGAGACCCGATACAAAGGATGAACTGATGATAGTATCTCCATTGAATGCAGTATAGATAGCCGTTCATTGTGGAATAATTTATACCATACAAAAAGCACGTATGGTAAACGATTATGGATTGATCTTGCTAGCTTGAAACAAACGTTGAACTGAAATAAAATCTCTAAAATTTACTGAGTGGCTGCAAGTCTGATTGTTTTTGCAATAAAGAAATACATGAACGATGAAATCCCTAGAGACCCGAAAGGACCAGTGTCTCAAAATGTCATGATTTACTTAATGGTATTTAGTTTTGAGATTTTGATTTACTTTTAAACTTTTTTTTGTTTAAAGAGGGAGAAGAGAATCTATATTGATTGTGTGCAATTGCTGACAGGCATTAACTGGAGAATCACTTATGCCCTTAAAAATAGACAGCCTGAAAGTTCAGTTCTTGGGTTACAAGGAGGTGATTGTTTGTCATCTGCAACCTATAACTGCAAGTAAGTATGAATGGAAATGTGCAGAGCAGTTCCAATTATATTTTGCACCAGCTGACTTTCTGACTATAACAATGGTATTCTGAAATTGTAGCTGCTCTTGCCCTCCTTAATGATAAAAGTGAGGACTGTGAGGTGCTGTTAAAATGACCTTGCGCTGCAGACACAGTGCATCAGCGGCAGAGAACATATTGCAGCAGCAGTGTCCTAAGTAATTTGTGTTTATAGACAGGTTTGATGCTTTAACTGTCCATGGAAACAAAAGGATCTAGACTGGACCATCAAATACTGGAATTGCTAATTGCACCACCAAACAAGAGATGGAGATTTGCAACTCAGACGTGTGATGGTAATGAAGGTTTTAATAATTTCAGTCATAGTTTTGGTTTGATCTTTTTCAGGGCAGCATGACAAGTCTTAAATTCTACCAGGTGTGAAAATAAGGATCACACTGCACAGATTGGAAAAGACTTTGCAAGGAGAGTGTCAGCAAAGTTAACATTGTCCACATGGGAGATAGTGATTTGATCCATGCAGTTGAACAGACCGATTAGCCAAATTCGGCTTTGAGCTCCATTGAAATACCAGCTATGAGTCCAAAGGTTACAATTTTGAGACCTGTGACAGACAACCCAAGTAAACACCGCCAATAATTCCAGCTTCTGATTGACATCCCTCCAGGGATCCTACAACTAATGTGAATGGAATTGTTATTTCACCACATTCCTAACATGAACTCAGCCACCCCATCCAGCCACATTGCTGATGGAAACTGGCTCCAAACATTTCAGCACTCAAACCTTTAGAAGCTTTAGCGAGCGGGATCCATAACTCTGTCTCTGAATGCCAAATTAACATCCACAACGGTAACCATTTCTAGTCGGAGTGGATTTATCACAAACACAATGCTTTCTCCTTTGTTTAATGCCAAATAAACACAAGTTGAGTCTGGCTTCATTTAGCTTAAACATTTACATATCAACTACTTTGGTCCAGGGATCTTTTCTGTTTGATTATAGTATAGAATCATAGAATCCCTACAGTGTGGAAACAGGCCATTCGGCCCAACAAGTCCACACCCACCTTCTGAAGAGCAACCCACCCAGACCCACTCCTCCACTCTATTACTCGACATTGCCCCCTGATTAATGCACCTAACCTACACATCCCTGAGCATTATGAGCATTTTAACTTTGCCAATTCATCTAACCGCATATCTTTGGATTGTGGGAGGAGACTGGAGCACTCGGAGGAAACCCACACAGACACGGGGAGAATGTACAAACTCCACACAGACAGTCGCTTGAGGCTGGAATCGAAAATGGGTCCCCGGTGTTGTGAGGCAGCAGTGCTAACCACTGAGCCACTGTGCTGTCCTCAGCCACTGTGCTGTCCTCAGCCACTGTACTGTCCTCAGCCACAGTGCCATCCTCAACCACTGTGCTGTCCTCAGCCACTGTGCCGTCCTCAGCCACTGTGCTGTCCTCAGCCACAGTGCCGTCCTCAGCCACTGTGCCATTCTCAGCCACTGTGCCGTCCTCAGCCACTGTGCTGTCCTCAGCCACTGTGCCGTTCTCAGCCACTGTGCCGTTCTCAGCCACTGTGCCGTCCTCAGCCACTGTGCCACCCTCGTGGTTATGAGATGATTGAATTCGAATGATATAGAATCCCTACAGTATGTAAACAAGCCCTTTGGCCCAACAAGTCCGCACTGATCCTCTGAAGAGTAACCCACCCAAACCCAATCCTCTACTGCTCTACATTTACCCCAGACTAATACACCTAACCTACACATCTCTGAACACTATGGGCAATTTTAACATGGTCAATTCATCTAATCTGCACATCTTCGGGTTGTGGGAGGAAACCAGAGCACCTGGAAGAAGCCATACAGACACAGGGAGAATGTGCACACTCCACACAGACAGTCGCCCAAATCCTAAAAGTGCAATCCAGGAGAGCACATAATGGCACTTTAAAAACAACTAAATATGCTTTTTTCATCGTTTTCAGTCCATAATGAAAGGTCCCTGATTCTCTGTTGCCTCCCAGTGTGCAACAAATCTTTATTTCCTTTTTGGTACACAGCTGTCACCTTTCAATTAAAACATGATTAACTAGATTAAAACAAAGGTGCCAAATGACAAGGTTTTGCTGTAAAAATATTTTGTCTTTTACTCATCAGAATGATTCACAAGAATATTAAAGGAACAATAACATTTATACCATAGGAGATGAAAATGTTGATTGGCTGCTGGAAGTATAGCCATGCAGAATGCACAATTAGATCAAGCTAAAAAGACATTCTGCTTCATACAAGTTACTAATGATGTATGAATTTAAGTGCTGGTGTGATGCTAGGCATTTATCTCTATATGGAGGAGAAAGTGAGATCTGCAGATGCTGGAGATCAGAGCTGGAAATGTGTTGCTGGAAAAGCGCAGCAGGTCAGGCAGCATCCAGGGAACAGGAGAATCGACGTTTCGGGCATAAGCCGGGCTTATGCCCGAAACGTCGATTCTCCTGTTCCCTGGATGCTGCCTGACCTGCTGCGCTTTTCCAGCAACACATTTCCAGCATTTATCTCTGTATGCCAACGACTGGCAAATTGTTTCAACAGCATATCCACTCAACTATTCATGTGCAAGATAGTGACTACACGTAACCAGTCCCTGTTTGTAATAGGTGTGATTCCACAATTGCACACTTGCTTAGTAATAGGTAAAAACAAAGACTGCAGACGCTGGAAACCAGAGTCTAGATTAAAGTGGTGCTGGAAAAGCACAGCAGGTCAGGCAGCATCCGAGGAGCAGGAAAATCGACGTTTCGGGCAAAAGCCCTTCAATCAGTGTATCTTGCTGCAGTCATATTGGGTCCTGACGAGGGCACACCTTGAGCATTGTGTGCAGTTTTGGTCTCCTATACTCTGAGGAAGGACATTCTTGCTATCGAGGGAGTCCAGTGAAGGTTCATTATACTGATTCCCGGGATGGCAGGACTGACATATGAAGAAACACTGGATCAACTGGGCTTATACTCACTGGAATTTAGAAGAAGGAGGGCGGATCTCGTAGAAACACATAAAATTCTGGTGGGACTGGACAGGCTAAACGTAGAAGGAATGCTCCCGATGTTGGGGAATTCCAGAACTTGGGGTCACAGCCTAAGAATAAGGGGTAAGGACTGAGATGAGGAAGAATTTGTGAACCTGTGGAACTTTCTACCACAAAGAGCTATTGGGACCAGTTTTTTAGATACATTCAAGAGGAAGCTGGATGTGTCCCTTGTGGCTAAAGGGATCAAGTGGTATGGGAGAACGTGGGAGTGAGATACTGAGATTGCATGATCAGCCATGATCGTATTGAAGGTGGTGTAGGCTTGAAGGGCCGAATGGCCTACTTCTGTACTTATTTTCCATGTTTCTGTATATGAATTGAGCTGATAACAAATTTGGTTTCATCAGTCAGGCTTGCTGTGTAGCAGACTTATGGTTATCAGAAACTACAGTATATTAAAATAGACAATGGCTATTTGGCAGACAGAAATAACATCTGCACACCTTGTGCCTGTTTCAACAGAACAAAATAGATGACTTCTATCATCCATTTCATTTCTCAGGGCAATGCCTTGACCAATCAGCTTCTAGTTTAAAACTTAAACATAGCTTGGCAATGAACTGTCAGTCATTCTCTAATTGATTCATTCTTCATAGTATAGCAACCCTTCCTCTTACATTGGTAACTTTGAAATCTAAGTAGTGAGCCCAAGATGAAAAGTTTTGACAAAAATCTGTCTTTTTCAGCAATATTCAATTTCTGCACGAGTGAACCAATGAATTTTATTACCTGGGCACACAAAAATAATAAAGATTGACATTAAGTACACAGTCAAACAGGGGTAATAAGCTTAAAAAAAAGGGGGGGAGGTTGTTTAACAGGAAAACAAAGACAATTAAAGCTCTTCTATTTCTTGGGGTTGATAGATGCTCAAGCTGAGACCACTTGTTTAATTGTTGACTTGCATTCTACAGCAGTGTAGCAGCTTTTAAATCAAGTTCCAGTGAATGGTCACTGGCTCCAATTGCTTTTTCTGATTTCAGGGTTGAGAGATGTGGAGAGAGAGAGAGACTTCCAGTTTCTTGTTGCCAGCTGTTTACATTTCTTTTTCTCTCTGCTTTATTCCTGAAAAGTTGTTTCTTGAAATACAAACACCTTTTGGGTTCGGTGGGTCAGCCGTCAATTGTTTTTTTTTGGAAATTGAATGAACGCCAAGTAACTTTCAAGATCACATATAAGTTCCACAAACCTGTGAATCAATCAGGAGATATAGATTTGAGTGTCAGTGCCTTTTACAACAATGTCCATTTCCTCTCAGACTGATTCTTGTTTATCGCTGGATTCATGAACTCGTCTCAAACTGGTCAGGTGATCACAGCAGTCACTTTAGAGCAGAGAACGGTACTACACAGTACAGGCCCTTCAGCCCTCGATGTTATGTCAGCCTTTCATCCTATACTAAAATCAGACTAACCTATATACCCTTAATTGTATTATCTTCCACATGCCTATCCAAGAGTTGCTTAAATGTCCGTAATGTATCTGACTCTACTCCCACTCCCAACAGTGCATTCCCATGTACCTATCACTGTCTGTGTGGAGAACCTGCTTCTGATATCTCCCCTAAACCTTCCTCCAATCACCTTAAAATTATGCCCCTTCGTGATAGACATTTAGATCAGTATTAGTCCCTATTTAAAATTCACTTTAGTGCACAAAGGTGATGGAAATTGAATATTGGTCCTCCGTGTTTACGTGACTAAGGGATTAGAAATCACATCTCGAACAGCCCCAACATTCCTTCATGTTAATTGGGGAGGATTTTGTGGCAGAATCTAACTAAATTTCACCAAAAAAAGCAAAATCTTGCTCTTATACCCAGTCACCCCAGGGACAAATCCTAATGGAGTTGTCTTTAATAGAAGTTTCTGTGACCTCTCCAATGTCTCCTTGATCCAGCAAACAGTTCTGTCACTAGACTGTGCCAAGTCCTGTTCTTAGGAATGAAATTCCTAATTCATTTCAGTGCATTAATGGTCTATACATAATGTAGGATAAAAGCCACTGTTCAGTCAGCTTAAGTGTTTGGTTCCCATGACGCTAAAGACCTTTTTCAATTGATCTGCTCGGCTAGGTGGTGAATTGCTACTCATATCTGAGAAATCATTCCAGGGCCTGAAGTGGCTCATTTTCCCACGGCAGCTCACTCCCTACAGGGAGCCACTGCTGGCAATATCTCTCGGGCTTGATTTCAAATAGCCTGGCATTGCCTCCAGGCCATCCAAGCTCCAACTGGTCTCAGGTCCCTTCTTATCTGGAGTTATAATTTGATTGAATGATGAGCAACTTTAAAGGGCTGAATAGCCTGATACTACGTTCTATTGCAGAAAACAGTGGAACTCCCATTCATTCCAATGGTGCTGCAAAGAAACAACACTGTTCCTGCAGCACACAAAGATGTTATTGCAAAGGACAGCAGTAGACTCAATCCTCGCATCTGAGAATGTGGGAAAAAGAGTTTAACCCTCAATCCTGTTTAGACGCCATTGAAACAACAGCCAAGCCCTGATCCAATTCCTTTGACCTATTTCTTATATTGCCATTAGTTAACAAAAACATTTCAACCTCATTGTTAATCTTAACCATCTAAATATCACCTGCCATTTACAGAAAAGAGGCTTTGTTTTATTCATTCGTGAAACATTATTTATTCCCCCTCCTGTAATTGCCCAGTTACGACAGGCAGTTAAGAATCAAACAAAGTACTATGAGCCTGGAAACACGTATAGGCCAGCCTAGTGAGAATGATCGATTTCCTTCCCAACGTGATGTCAGTGAGCCAGATGGTTTTGTACAAAAATCAATATTGGTTACATGTACACCATTAGGCTAGCTTTCTCTTCATTGGATTCGGATTTCCCAATCTAACATGGTGGGATTCAACTGTCCTCAGAATATTCATCTGGGATGCTGGATTACTAATCCAGTGACATTTCAACTATTCCACTGCCTCCCAGATTTTCAAACATTTCCTATCTTTGTGGATAGAAGTGTTTCTGTTCAATACAGAAAGGTCTGACTCATTTTTAAATGATATACTTAGTCCGATTCCTATTCTGTCTCCTGCTGCTCAGTCAGTCTCTGAACCAGATCAATAATCTGCCCTAACTCTAATCAGCTTCAACTTGAACCAACAGGTTTTTTTTTTACCGGGGAGAGTTATGGGATTTTTCTTTCCTTTTTCCCATTTCTCAGCTAATAACATCAGGATGTGTTTTTAAGGAGTGTTTAACACATTTAGTTCTGTGATTTTTGAGAACAGGCAACAAAAAGCAGGTGGTCTTCCTAAGTTCAAATGCAAAGTTAAAAACCACACGATATCTGGTTATAGCCCAACAGGTTTATTTGGAAGCACTGGCTTTCGGAGCGCTGCTCCTTCATCAGGTAGTCGTGGAAGTTAAGATCATCCTCACAGAACTTATAGCCAAAGGAGTCCAGTGTCATGGAGATGTGATACAGTAAACAATTTTAGATTAAAATTTTCATCTTTTATAATGAGATATGCTAGTTTCTGTTCTGTGATATGTAAATTCCAGAACTTCTTTTAAATTCCATTCTCGAGATAGCTCAACTTTTTAAACAATAGGTGTGAAGTCTGTCTGTGTCCCAATGCTATGTCAGACTGACAAACCCTCTGTATAGTATTACAGAGTTTTACATGGATTCATGCAGTTTTTGAGCAAAATAAAACGCAACGTAATTCTGCAAACACCAATCACCCTATAAGCTTATATGTGTGTGCATGTAGGAGTGACAGATTGATTGTGCATGTGAGTGTGTGCTTGTGGGTGTGAATGCACATGATAGAGTGTGTGTGAATACATGTGTGGATATAAGTTTGGTTAAGTGCGTGTGTAGGTGTGATGGGGTATGTGTGAGAGGGTGTGTGTGTTGGTGTGAGTGTGGGGAATGTATGTGTGTGCATATGAGAGCTTATGTATGAGAGAGGGTCTATGTGAGTGTGTAAGTATGTAGGTGTGTATGTGTGTGTGTCATGCAGTGGGGTCACTTGTAGTGTGACATGAACCCATGGTCCCACTTGAGGCCATTCCCATGGATACCAAGATGAAAATTTTAATCATGATTGTTTACGATATCACAAAATATTATGTAAATGAAGAGAGACACTAGAATGCTGCAGTACAGATGCCCAAATGTATAAATCACAAAATGCATGTTCAACTTTAGGAAGGAAAATGGAATGTTGCAAGGAGGATGAAGTTTATAAGATAATTAGGGAAATCTCGCTAAACTGTACAGGGATTAGTGAGCCCACATCTAGAGTAATGCATAACATTTTAGTATCTTTGCTTAGAGTTATAAACCTGCATTGAAAGTAGTTCAGGGAAGGTTGAACAGGATGATTTCTATGTGGATGGGTTTGGCTCTGAGGGAAGAGTGGACAGGTTGGGGCTATAGTCATTGGAGTTGAGAAGAATGAGAAATGATCCTACTGAAACATATAAGATCTGGAGGGCTTGAGATGCTGAGAGGGGTTTTTCTTTGTGGAGAAGCTTAGACTTCAGGGACACAAAAACAGAAAATGCTGGAGGAAAACAACAGGTCTGGCAGCATCTGTGGAGAGAAAAGCAGAGTGAACAAGAACAAAGAAAATTACAGCACAGAAACAGACCCTTCAGCTCTCCAAGCCTGCACCGATCAAGATCCTCGACCTAAACCTTGAGTCCAGTGACCTTCTTCAGATTTTATTTTGTTTTGGAATTACAGAACGCCATTTAAAAATGAGGGATCTCCCACTTAAGGCAGAGAGAAGGAAGATTTCTTCCCTGAGAGTTGTTCTTCTTTAGAATTTTATTCCACAGAGAGGAATAGAGGCAGAATCCAGGCTAGGTCAGAAATATATTCAATCTACAAGTGATATGGAGGTGTCTGGGCGGAGGTGGTGCTGCAGGCAGGAAACTGAAGTTAGGCCACAATCAGATCATGATTGTATTAAGTGGTGGCGCAAGCTTGGTTGTCCAAATAGCCTAACTCCCCTCCTATTTCTTTTGATATTACGATACAGGAAAATAGGATGGGATGACAATTGCTGAATGGGCATGGTATCCATCCTCGTTCTCCTCCACACTATCATAGAATCCCAACAGTGCAAAAGCAGGCCATTCAGCCTATCAAGTCCACACCGACCCTCCAAAGAGCATCCCTCCCAGGCCTACTACATCCCCGTAGCCCCACATTTCCCACAGCCGATCGACCTAACCTGCACATTTTTGGACTGCAGAAGAAAACTGGAGCACCCAGAGGAAACCCACGGAGACATAGGGAGAATGTGCAAACTCCACATGAACACCCGAGGATGGAATCAAACCCAGGTGCCTGAAGCTGTGAGGCAGCAGTGCTAACCACTGAGCCACGGTGCATCACCTCATTATCTTCTCCTTCTCTTCACTCCTTTTCAGTGGTGAATCTGAAGAAAAGGATGAGAGAAAGAAGAATAGCTGCACACAGTAGCCTTGGGATTAAGAACAATGTGTAGGTGCCAGTGTTGGACTGGGGTGGAAAAGATCAGAAGTCATGCGACACCAGATTATAGTCCAGTAGGTAAAAACAAGGACTGCAGATGCTGGAAACCACAGACTAGATTAGAGTGGTGCTGAAAAAGCACAGCAAGTCAGTCAGCATCCGAGGAGCAGGAAAATCGACATTTTGAGCAAAAGCCCTTCATCAGGAATAGAGCAGCTTTATTCCTGATGAAGACTTTTGCCCGAAATGTCAATTTTCCTGCTCCTTTGATGCTGCCTGACCTGCTGTGCTTTTCCAGCACCACTCTAATCTAGATCAGATTATAGTCCAACAGGTTTAATTGAAGCTACAAGCTTTCAAAGCGCTGTTCCTTCATCAAGTGAAGTCAAACTTCAGCCTGTCCCTCAAAGGAGGTTAAAGGTGGAGACATCCTGCTATAGTGGTCCACTTTTGGCAGGCATTGTGTGTCAGTTTTGTTTTCGAAGGAGACAGATACGTAGATAGATGAGTGATGATTGAGCAAGCACATTTGAAAAGTGTAGTAAGTTGCATGATACAGGCCATTATGGACCAGACCACACCTCCTCAAACTATTGTAAGAAGGTAGCCTACACCCTAACTTTATCTCATTTTAAAAGTAGATGTGAAGTGCGTGTTCCAGATGCAATGTGACTGATGAAACTACTTGATGTTAGGCAAAACAGCATTTATAGAAACAATGCAGTTAAAGTACAAACAAAGAAAGACGAATTTAGAATAACTATTGGAAAACTTAAACAAAGAATAAATACAGTACCTATTAATAATTAACGGCTCCAATATATAATATCCCACAAACCCATCCCTTGGCAAAAAAGCCAAATTCAGACACAAATTCTTACATGCAGTTCTCCAATCCAGGAGGAAAAATATCAAGAGAAAATTCAGAAAGAATAGCAGCTAGGAATCATTCACTGAAGCTTCCAACTCTTTTGAGACCCCAAAGGTTTCTGTTGTTTATAGCTAAAAAAAATTAGGAAGCCAGGTCTGTGAGGGCTGGCCACATCCATGCTGTTTCCATCGCTCCCACTTTTAAAAAAAACCTAAAGATCTCACAAGTTGTTTACTCAAATAATCTTCGGAGGCGGTTCGGCATATCTGCATTACAACCAATCTTCAAGAAAGGAAAGGACAAAATAACCTTTTAAAGTGACAGCATCATCACAGCTCCCCGCTTAAGAAAAATCAATATAAAAATATGGCTTTTTTAAAAAACGCTTAGTCTTACTCTATTAGTACACCACAATACAAATACATTACATTGACTCTCAGCATGCAAGTGTTCGCTACTACAATCTACTTCAGTCCATTTACTCCCGCCACCGAATGTCTCCATCTTTCTTCATCTACAACATGTAGGCAATTACATTTTCTTATCCTGCCACATGTATAACTTTTAAATTCAATGGTTGCAATAATTAGGTCAATCTAAACAGTTTGGAATTTTTGTCCTTAAATTTCTCCAAGAGGTTTAAAGGGTTATAATCAGTATATACAATTGTCTCAGACACATTACTGGCAATATCAAATGTTGAACTGCCAACACCAAGCTCAAGGTTTCCTTCTCAATCGTGGAATATGATGAGTATTCAATTTTCTGGAAAAATATGCAATAGGTCTTTCTATCTTCTCGCCATCTTCTTGTCAGAGCACAGCACCAAAACCCACATCACTCACATCAATAGTTACCTTGAATGGCTTTGTGTAATTAGATGCACCTAACACTGGAGTAATGGTTAATACAGCTTTCAGGCTGTCAAATGCCTTCTGACAGTCCACCATCCACTGAAATTTTCTTTCAGTGAATCAGTCAGTGGAGCAACCACACTGCTAAAATTCAGTACAAACTTCCGATAAAACCCATTCAATCCCAGGAATAGTAACCCTGCTCTCTTGATCGATGGTATGGGAAACTCTCCAATGACCTTTGTTTTCACATTCTGTGGGGCTATCTGTCCATGTCTGATAAGCCCAGTGACTTGGGCTTTTTGAAATTTACTCTTAGCCAGATTTATCACTAAGCCGGCCTCCCGAAATCAATCAAACAATTCCAATAGATGCTGCAAATTTTCCTTCCACATGTGACTAAAACTCACCAGGTCGTCAATATACACCAGACAATTGGGTATCCAGAAATGGCACATTTTTCATACCAAATAGCGTGACTTTAAATTGGTAAAGTCCATTCGCTGTCATGAAAACTAAAATTGTTTTTGCTCTTTTGCATAAAGGTACCTGCCAGTATTCTCTGAGTAATTCCAACTTAGAAATATAAGTTGCTTGTTTCATCTTCTCAATACAGTCTTCCAAACGTGGGATAGGATATGAATCAGACTTTATAACTACATTGACTTTGCGATAGTCTACACATAATCATTTGGTACCAACTGCTTTTGGCACCATTACTATGGGTGAGCTCCAGTCACTGTACCTCACTTCAATTATGTTGTCCTGGAGCATGCATTCAATCTTTTTTTGAACCTGTGCCAATTTTGGAGGGTTAAGTCTATAAGGATGTTCCTTAATTGGAACAGCATTTCCTGTCTCAATATCATGCATAATTAGATTAGTACCTCCCAGCTTATTCCGACATATCTCCCCATGCAATAGTAATAGCTCTTTCAGGTTATTTCAAATTTCCTCTGGAAGTTAATGCAGTACTTTATCCCAATTTTTGACAACTTCCACATTGTCCAATTTAAGTTGAGGAATGTCCAATTCAGAGTCCTCTAAACTTGATTCTTCACTCTGTGTTTTAATCAGTAACATGTTCTCCTTTTGCTTTTCTTCCCCTCCAAAATACCTTTTGAGCATATTCACATGACATACATTGTGAGATTTCTTTTTATGATATGTCCAGCAAAATTCAATTACATCCTTATGTAATTCAGGCCAGCAAAAATGTTTTTGTATTTTGGTTTGAATTTTTCTTACTGCCAAATGACCGCCTATTGGTAATTCATGTGCTACCCTCCTTTCTATAAGCCACAGGTAATACAACTTGATGAACTTCTGCCCATTTCTCATCTTATTGAATATGTGATGGTCCCTATTCCCTCACCAAGACATCATTTTTAACATAGTAACATTCTGAGATACGTTCAGATGCTTTTTCTGTACCTGCATTTTGATACAATTGCTTTAACTTTTCATCTTTCTGTTGTAATTCAGCTAATTTTTCTGAACTAAAAATATCCACTTTTTCCTCCATTTTTCTTCTCAACCATTTGTTCAAACGTGGTCTCTGATAATTGTACTTCAACTTCCTTATCTTTATTCTTTGATTTCTCCTCCTGCATCAGCATGTGGCTTTGCGACCTTGCTATCACACAGTCAGGAGAAATCTGAGGATATACTTCCTGTAACACCTCAGTTGCCTGATTTTCCATTTTCAACCACAGTAGACAGCACTCCCATGTGTGATCTGGTTTTATCATTACCACGGATAAATTGTATTCCTGGAGCTGAGAGCTCCTCCAGTAGATTAGATTAGATTAGATTCCCTACAGTATGGAAACAAACCCTTCCGCCCAACAAGTACACACCGACCCTCTGAAGAGTAACCCACCCAGACATATTTCCGTCCCCATTACTCTACATTTACCCTCACTCGGTACTCCGACCACTGCTTTTCCACTTTTCACTGGATACTCGAACCTCACTTTATATAATGGAATAGAATTAGAATTAGAATTCGATTCCCTACAGTGTGGAAACAGGCCCTTCGGCCCAACAAGCCCACACCGACCCTCTGAAGAATAACCCACGTGGGCCTATTCCTATCCCCTATTACTCTACATTTACTCCTGACTAATGCACATAACCTATACATTCCTAAACACTATGGGCAATTTAGCATGGTCAATTCACCTACCTGCACATCTTTGGACTGTGGGAGGAAACCGGAGCACCCGGAGGAAACCCACGCGGACATGGGGAGAATGTGCAAACTCCACACAGACAGTCGCCCAAGGCTGGAATCGAACACAGATCCCTGGCCCTGGGAGGCAACAGTGCTAACCACTGAGCCACCATGCTGCCCTACTTCTCACTTCACCATGAATTCCACAATTTAACTCTTTTTCTGGCAATAGCTCTTCTGAATTACATATCTCATCTCTCAACATCAAAGATTGACATGCTCTCGTATCTCTTAAAATTGCAATTTCTTTATCTGTTCCTCCTGGCATATGCGAATAAAGCTTAGTCTCACAAATAAAGGGTTTAAGAAGATCTTGCACCTTCTTCTCAACCAACCCTTGACCAGGTTGTACATTCTTTAGCTTCCATTGTGCTTTCCTTTACGACTTCAACATACTTCACCGGTTTATCCTGTTTTCCCACATCATCTTTCCAACTGTTTTTTCTAAACCACCAATGCTGCCACTTCATGTGGCTTACTTTATTGCAGTGGAAACACCTGAACTTTTTAAAAAATTTGTCTTTCCCCTAATGGATTTCCTTTTTATCCTGTAGTAAACTTTCTTTATTATCTTCAATGAGATCGTCTTTTCCCTTTCCATCTGAGGATTTCTCTTTTCCCCAATTTCTATTCCTCACAGATTGAAAATGATGTTGGAAGCCAAACTTTGATTTATGAACTTATTCATAATCATCAGCCATCTCAGCTGCTAATCTTGCTATTTGAAATCTCTGCTCTTCCACACTACTTCAGGAAATGAGTTTTTGAACTCCTCCAAGATAATCATCTCTGTAAGAGTGTCATATCTTTGATCTATTTTCAATGCCCTTTGTTTAATCCTTTCAAACTCAACATACGTTTGACCAAGATCCCTCTTAGATTCTTGAGACGTTGTCTGAAGGCTGCTGGTACTAGCTCATATGCACTTAAAATGGCATTCCTCACCTCCTGTTACTCCCCAGATACCTCCTCTGAAAGCAATGTGAATACCTCACTAGCTCTACAAACCAATTTTGTTTGGATCAACAAAGCACACATGGTCACTGGCCACTTAATTTGTTTAAACAAAATAAGAAAGGCTTCGACATCCTTCTTGTTGAATTTAGGCAATTCCTGGATATACTTAAACAGTTCACAACAGTCCTTTGGGTTTGCTCTCTATCACCGTCTTCATCACTACTCCCACTTTTCACCTCGACCTTCATCTCCACCCTTTTAAGTTGACCCTGCTCTTTAATTGCCAACTTCCGAAGTTCAAATTCTCTCTCTCTTTTTCCTCTGCTTCTAATCGTGATCCAAACTGTTTAATTTCAAGCTGTTTCATTTGCAATTGTATTTTAGCCAGTTCCAAAGATTCTGATGGCATTTCCGGCAATTTTAAAAGTCGAGCTATTGCTGCAATTAATTCTCCTTTCCTCAATGACCCAAGCATTCCAAGATCCAGCTTGTCTGACAATTCCAACAGCTTTGCCTTGCTCACTTTTGTAAAGCTCCCGAAGTCACTTCTTCCACCCCCAGAAAACCCTTAGTGACCGAAATAGACAATATTGCACAAGGCAAACCCTGTTAATGCTGCCTGAATTGCTGTGCTCTTCCAGCACCACTGATCCAAACCCTGTTTAAACCAACTGCATTCAACACCCAAAACAAAAGATACTAACACTTACCACTCGCCACCTTTTAAATCCGACAATCCTAAACCCAACTTGGAATTATAAATTTCGATCCCAGCAAGAGCTTCCAATTTGGTATGGATCGGACCAGACCCCCTCAAGATATTTTAAGAAGGTAGCCTAGACTCTAACGTTTTCTCATTTTAAAGGGAGATGTGAAATGCATGTTCCAGATGTCATAGAGTCATAGAGATATAGAGATGTACAGCACGGAAACAGACCCTTCGGTCCAACTCGTCCATGCTGACCAGATATCCTAAACTAATCAAGCCCCATTTACCAGCACTTGGTCCATATCCCTCCAAACCCTTCCTACTCATATACCCATCCAGATGCCTTTTAAAGGTTCTAACAGTACCAGCCTTTGACATTTCCTCTGATAGCTCATTCCATATGCACACCACCCTCTGCATGAAAATGTTGCCCCTTAGGTCTCTTTTAAATCTTTCCCCTCTCACCCTAAATCTATGCCCTCTAGTTCTGGACTCGCCCACCCCAGGGAAAAGACCTTGTCTATTTACCCTATCCATGCCCCTCATGATTTTTAACACCTCTATAAGGTCACCCCTCAGCCTATGACACTCCAAGGAAAACAGCCCCAGCCTATTCAGCCTCTCTCTATAGCTCAAACCCTCCAAACCTGGCAGCATCCTTGCAAATCTTTTCTGAACTCTTTCAAGTTTCACAACATCCTTCCTATAAAAGAGGCCAGAATTGTACACAATATTCCAAAAATGTCCTGTACTGCCGCAACATGACCTCCCAACTCTTATACTCAATGCTCTGACCAATAAAGGAAAGCATACCATTCGCCTTCTTCACTATCCTGTCTACCTTGGACTGCACTTTCAAGGAGCTATGAAGCTGCACCCCAAGGTCTCTTTGCTCAGCAACACTCCCAAGGACCTTACCATTAAGTGTATAAGTCCTGCCCTGATTTGTCTTTCCAAAATGCAGCACCTCACATTTGATGTAATGTGACTGGTCAAAGTACTCAATGTTAAGCAAAACACAATTTATTTAAACACTGTAGTTAAAATGCAAACAAAAAAAAGAGGAAATTAGAATAAATTAGCTATTAGAAAATATAACTGAATAATGAAAACAGTACCTATTACAAATAAGTGTTCCAATATAGCAACATCCCATAAACACATCCCTTGGCAAAAAATCAAATTCAGACACAGATTCTTACATGCAATTCTCCAATCCAGGAGGATAAAACATGAAGGGAATGTTCAGAAAGACTAGCAACTAGGAAACATTCACTGAAGCTTCAAACTCTTACAAGACCCCAAAGATGCTTAAAGCTGAAAAAAAAAGCCAGAAAGCCTAGTCTATGAGAGTTGACCATAACCAGACTACTTCCATTGTTCCAATTTTAAAAAACATGCAAGGCCTCACAAGGTTAGATTAGATTAGATTAGATTAGATTACTTACAGTGTGGAAACAGGCCCTTCGGCCCAACAAGTCCACACCGCCCCGCCGAAGCGCAACCCACCCATACCCCTACATTTACCCCTTACCTAACACTATTGGCAATTTAGCATGGCCAATTCACCTGACCTGCACATCTTTGGACTGTAGGAGGAAACCGGAGCACCCGGAGGAAACCCACGCAGACACGGGGAGAACGTGAAAACTCCACACAGTCAGTCGCCTGAGGTGGGAATTGAACCCGGGTCTCTGACGCTGTGAGGCTGCAATGCTAAGTTTACTCAATTCGTCTTCAATAGCCAGTTTGGCATCTCTGCCTTAAAACCTCTCTTCAATAAGAAACCAGAACAAAATAACCTTTCAAAGTGACAGCATCATCACACCACTAAGGAATTTGAGGGCATGTATGAAGAAAGTGACCTCAGGCATGTGCACATAAATACGTGCCATGAGGGTAGATGTGGAGCCTTATTGTAAGACATCAAATGAGAGGCAACTTTAACAAGGCAGAATTGTGAATGGTTCGCTGTACAATTCTTACCTTAAAAGATGGAATGAATGATGGTGCCCAGCATGCTCATGGAAGAAAAGGAGAGTATAACCTGGTATCTTGATGAGGTCAATCAATGTTCCAGCACTGATTTGCGCTCCCAGGATCGAGAGTTGTCAGTGCCAGTCCATGCCCAGCTGTTTAGCTCTCTTCCCTTCGATTTTTTTTCTGAAGGAGGGCAAGTGGATGGGAAGCAATTCTTCTTTTGTGGCTTACTTCCAAATTCTGCTGTCCTTTCAGGTCAGATGGTGTCCTTGCCATCGTTGTATAATAATATTGCTGCAAAGTAATGAAACATCGGAACAGGAGAATCCTGTTCAGCCTCTGAACTATTCAAAACCATCATGGCTCATCTGTAGGAGCAAATTACTGCAGAGCTGGAATCTGCACTGAAAACAACAAATGCTGAAGATCACAGCGGGTCAGGCAGCATCCATGGAGAGACAGAAAGCTCACGTTTTGAGTCTTTATCAGAGCTGACTTGAAGTTTGGGGTGCGAGGGGTTGATGTGCTGGAGGAGAAAGGATGTTGATAGTTTAGATTAAGTGATTGGAATGTGAGAATGGCAGAACAATGATGTGGAGAAAGTGAGGTCTGCAGATGCTGGAGATCAGAGCTGAAAATGTGTTGCTGGAAAGGGGTGGGGGCGGAGAGGTCGGGAAGAAGATTGCAGGTTAGGAAGGCGGTGCTGAATTTGATGGATTTGACTGAGACAAGGTGGGGGGAGGGGAGATGAGGAAACTGGTGAAATCCGAGTTCATCCCTTGTGGTTGGAGGGTTCCTAGGCGGAAGATGAGGCGCTCTTCCTCCAACCGTCGTGTTGTTGTGGTCTGGCGATGGAGGAGTCCAAAGACCTGCATATCCTTGGTGGAGTGGGAGGAGGAGTTGAAGTGTTGAGCCACAGGGTGGTTGGGTTGGTTCAGAGGTGTTCTCTGAAACGCTCCGCAAGTAGCCGGCCTGTCTGGTAGCCTGCCAGAATGGGAAGAATAGACAGTCCCAGTGGGGTGGGGGGAGGCGAGAGAGGACATGGTGACAGAGAATGCAATAAGTAAAGCTCAAAGAAAGGGAAGGAATGAGTTCACAGTTCGATTAGATTCCCTACAGTGTGGAAACAGTCTCTTCGGCCCAACCAGTCCACACCGATCCTCCGAAGAGTAACCCACCCAGACCCATTTCCCTCTGTCTAATGCACCTAACACTATGGGGAATTTAGCATTACCAATTCACCTGACCTGCACAACTTTGGACTGTGGGAAGAAACCGAAGCACCCAGAGGAAGGTGTTGAACTCAATATTGAGCCTAGAAGGTTGTAAACTGCCTAATTTGAAGATGAGACGTTGGTCCTCCAGTTTGCGCTGTGATTCGCTGGAACACTGCAGCATACTGAAGATAGACATGTGGGCATGTGAGAAGGACGATGTGTGAAAATGACAGACTGCAGGAAGATCAGGGTCCTGCTTGAGGTGTTCCACAAAGCAGTCACCCAGTCTGCATTTGTTTCTCCAATGTCGAGTAGGCCACATTGGATGCAGTGAATACAATACACGAGATTGGAGGAGGTACAGGTGAAATGCTGCTTCACCTGGAAAGACAGTTTAGGCCCATGGATGGTGAGCAGGACAGAGGTGAAGGGAGCGGTATTGCATCTTCTGCAGTTACATGGGAAGGTGCCGTGGGAAGGGGGGTGGTGTTGATGGTCGAGGAATGGACTAGGGTGTTCCGGAGGGACAGATCCCTATGGAATGCAGACAGGGCTGGCATTCTGCTGGAGTTGTCTGAAATGACGAAGAATGATCCTTTGGATGCAGAGGCTGGTGGGATGAAAAGTGAGATCAAAGGGGACCCGATCATGTTGTGAGTGATGGGCAGGGGCAAGGGCCGAAGACCGGGTGGTCTGTCAACCACAATGGGCAGGAAAGAAGGGAGCAATGTCAGCAATGCTGTTTTGGAAAGTGGCACCATCTGAACAGATATGATGTAGGTGAAGGAATTGGCAGAATGGAATCCTTACAGGATGTGAGGTGTGAACAGCTATAGTGAAGGTAGCTATGGGAGTCAGCGGGCTTTGTACTGGATGGCAGTGGATGGTTTATTCTCTGAAATGGAGACAGAGAGGTCAAAGAAAAGAAGGGAGGTTTCAAAATGGATGATGTGAAAGTTGTAGAGGGATGGAAATTGGAGGTAAAATGAACAAATGTTTGAAGGTCCTGATGGAAGAATGAAGCAGCATTGAAACACAGTCGTCGATGTACCGAGAAAAGAGTTGTGGGAGGGGGCCACTGGCCATAAAGCAGATCCACTGAACAACCTTGGTTCTGCCAGCCTTATAGCCTCACTTAATAAAAAGCTATCCATTTCCGTTTGAATTGACCTAATCTCAAAATATTTAGATGGATAGCGTTTCAGATTTCTACTTCGCTTGTGTGAAGGGCCTTTTGACATTGCACTTGAACTGTCTGCTTTAAATTTTAAGTTTTCCCTTTCTCCAGGGTCCCCCATCAGGGGATATTGTTTATCCCTATTTACTGAAATAAGTCATTCAATCATTTTAACCAATCCAATTAGATCGTCTATATTCAAAGAAATACAAGCTTGACTTATGCAACCTATCCTCAGAATTTAACTCTTCCAGCCCAGCTATTATTCTTGGTAGCACTGAACTTAAACATTACTAACTGGGACAAGGAATCAAAGTATTTTTTTTTGCCTTGCACTGATTGGCGAGGGTGGCATAGTGGTTGACACTGTTTCCTCACAGCACCAGGGACCTGGTTTGATTCCAGCCTCAGACAACTGTCTGTGTGGAGTTTGCATATTCTCCCCGTGTCTGCGTGGGTTTCCTCCGGGTGCTCCGGTTTCCTCCCACAGTCCAAAGGTGAGCAGGTTAGGTGGATTGGTCATGCTAAATTGCCCATTGTGTTTGGTACATTAGTCAGAGGGAAATGGGTCTGAGTGGGTTACACTTCAGAGGGTCAGTGTGGACTTGTTGGGCCGAAGGGCCTGTTTCCACACTGTAGGGAATCTAATCGGAAACAGGACACCGTTTTATACTGCATGAGAAGAGAGTCCTGATTGGTTGAGCCATCATTGACATGTAAATATGTTAATTGTCAATCTTAATTCTCAGAGCATTTGGCTGTCTCCATTACCCCCTTTTTAATGGAAGATCTTTTTCATAAAAATAGGGATCAAGGAGACATTTTAGATGAATCCATGCTGCACACTTTCCCGGACGGTAGAATTATTAGGGTGAAATGAAAACAAGGCTAAGAACGGTCCCTCTCTTATCTCGTTGTCCCCAGTCCACTGTGAATGAAAATAGTTTATTCAAAGTTAAAAATCACACAACACCAGGTTATAGTCCAACAAGTTTATTTGGAAGCACTAGATTTCGGAGCATTGTTCCTTCATCAGGTGGTTGCCACAACCTTCATAAAGTGATAAAGGAGCAGCGCTCCGAAATCTAGAGCTTCCAACCTAAACCTGTTGGACTATAATCAGGTGCTGCGTGATTCTTAACTTTGATTGTTATGGAAATATAACTAAGTCAACCCAATAAAGTCAACTGAAACTCCCCCTGCAGGTTACTGTTGGGTGACCAAATTACTACAGATGCTAGTGGTGTAGGTACAATGACGCCATATTAAAAATTTATAAGTCAATCCGAAGTCATTTATTAAACAAAGGCCTTCGGGAGAGCATAAGCATCTGACCACAGCGCAGTCAGACCTCGACCCTCACAGATTACAGGCAAGTATCAAGATTTATATAGAACCACAAGATAATCACATGACACAGATCATGCAGTGTGAGCTCAGAAGGCGTTGTGGTTTTGTTCAATCACAAAAAGCAGACGTTATGGCTGCCTTAGCTCTGCTGGGTAACCACAGACCGTGACCACGGAGGTTTCCACCAAATCTCACGTAATAGTTTGCAAAAGAAGGCTCAGTACCTATTTAATTTTAACCCTTCATTTTCCGTCTTCAATCCAACCCCCCCCCCCCCCCCCTCGTGGTCGGAGACAATAGGGGCTGTGGGTTCTAGACCACTGACAACCAAAGCCCAAGTGAGTCCCGATCACCCTGTTGGGGGTGGGGGGTGCTGGACAGTAACATCAGAATAGAGACGAGCTGTTGGCATAGTGCGAGCAGTTAAGATTCTACACATGAACTGAAAGTGCCATAACGACACAGCGAACAGTTATAATAACAATGAGAACAATCTGAATGTAAGAACCCCAAGAAGCGCTCAGTAGCCATCCTAGCCACCCAGGGGATTATAATCATTAAATTGCTTCCCTTCCTGTCGGATCTTATCAGCCTCCAGGCATACGTGATCTGCGAGGTTAATTATATTGTCGGAAGTGCCCGGAATGTAGGTACAGCACTCAGGGCCAATAACAACACAGGTGCCACCCTGTGCCTCTAGTAAATGGTCAAGGGTCAGATGGTTCTGCAAAAGCGACAGAAGTGTCATTTTTTGTTTTCTCCCTATCACCACGCCCATGTTTTAAAGTCAGTTTCTGTATGGATCATATGTCAATGTCTTATCGTTTAAACTCCGGTCTTGTGTCCTTCCAAACCACACTAATCCATTTATCAATTAGTGTACATGTCCAAGGCCCGTTCTTCAGTGCAAAAACCATCTTTTTTACAGCATTCTTCTGAGGTAACAATCACTTTTGTACACTTACATCAGTATTCCCAAGACTGCCACGCATTCTTGACTCCCATACCATCTTATCAAAAGGTCTATGAGATTTTACTTATCTCTCCATGTTTAGTCCCGATGGCTCGGGTGGTGGCTTGATCACCAAGTTCTGAAAAATGTGTTGCTGGAAAAGCGCAGCAGGTCAGGCAGCATCCAAGGAGCAGGAGAATCGACATTTCGGGCATAAGCCCTTCTTCAGGAATGCTGAAGAAGGGCTCACACCCGAAACGTCGATTCTCCTGTTCCCTGGATGCTGCCTGACCTGCTGCGCTTTTCCAGCAACACATTTTTCAGCTCTGATCTCCAGCATCTGCAGTCCTCACTTTCTCCTGATCACCAAGGAGAGACAAGAACGCAGACATCACCAAGAGAAAGCGATCAGTTTAGCACTCTCTCCTAAACTTCCTTTTCACTAAAATGCATGGTAACCCTCAATTATCATTTCAGTCCATTCCCAGTTACTGTTTGTTCTTTCTTAAAATTTACCCATAATCTTAAACTTACTTCATGGCTTATTCTAGACATTTGATATGTTCCCATGCAAATTTTGACCAAATTCAAAATTCTGTTTTCAGAACTATTATAACAATAACTCTTTTCAGAAGTTTAAACATTTTAGGTCGGCACAACTCCACTAATACTCCCCCACAGTGGCTAATAGGCAAAGGGCCAGGGTGAAAATGAACAAAAACATTCTGAAGCTTACCAAACGGAGTTACACAAAGGCTATACTACCCGCGCCCAACAACCCGCGCTCCTGGTCCACGCACAACACCCGCAAGCTCGGAGAGGAATCAGTCTGCAAAGGAGAGGGAGGGTGAGGATTCTCAGTCGGTGCCCATATATTTCTTCAGCTGGCTCCAGTGTTTCCAGACCCCCTCATATTTCAATACAAGGGCTCTGAACACTGCTGATGATAACCCCATAGGGACCATTCCAACTGGGGGCAAAGCCAGTGTTACGGGGTAGAGTCTTAATCATAACTTAGCTACCTGCCAGTGGGACAATCTTCTGTTTATCCTGTTTGTCCCTGTTTTAGAATTCCCCTTCAGCTGGGGTTTCCCGGGTAACGGATTTGGTGGATGGCAAAAGGACAGCCTCCCGTTTCACCCTCATGTTAGAGACTGATCGTCCCGTATTCAGCATTTCTACAAGGTCATGTTTAGTATATAAAATTATATTTCCTGTCATTACTATGGGTTCACTGATTCTTAGAGCCCATGTGGCACAGTCTAACGCGGCTGTACATTTGGACAAGCTGTTAACTACGCAGTGGAGTAGTGCCCAATAGGTCGCTGTTTGAAGCCATAGATCTGGGTTACTACTGCCGACTAAAAGCCCCCCTCGTAGTTTGCAGTAAATGTCTTTACTCGCATCTGGCAACTCCGTCCTGGGGCTGACATTAACTCTACTTTCAGTTTTGTATAGGAGCCATCGTGTTCCGGTCCCCAGTCAACTGGGTCCACCCTTTTACCAATTGCTGTATGGCCTCGACCAATTTGGCAAAGTCAGGGATAAAATTCCTGCGGTAATTAAACAAGCCCAAGACCGTTCTCACCCCACGGACTGTCACTGGCCGTGACATTTGTTGTATAGTGGTCTTCCTGTCTGCAGGCATTTCTTTCGTGTCTTGGGAGATTGAATGTTTTCCCAATCTGAGCTTTCTTTGGACTGGCTTTTAACCCTCTGTCATGCAGGTGTTTCAGAACTAAGTATAGAGCCTCCTTGATGTCCCAGGTTTGGACTCAGAAGCCAAGGAGGATGCTGTTGACATATTGGAGTAATGTACTGCCAAGGGCAGACTGATCTCTCTGAGCACATTACTCATTACACAGTGAAACGTGGCTGGATTATTATGGAATCCCTGTGGAAGTCTGGTCCAGGTGTATTGTTTATCCCCAACGGTAAATGCAAACTTATCTTGGGAATCACAATAGAGGGGGATAGATCAGAATTCATTTGCAATATCCTGTACAGAAAAGATTTTATGGGACGGGGTGAATCCATTTAAGATTGTGGGTGGACTAGTGACTGTAGGGTGTAATTTGGAAGTGACCCTGTTTTAGGGCCATATGATCAATTGTAAAATGGTAACTCCCGTCAGGTTGACTAACCGGCCATGTGGGGAATTAGTAGTACTGGGGAGTCTCTCAGAGAACTCCCCTCTCCCCCGGTCCTTCCACAAGTTCCACAACAGCCCTTCTGGTTTCGGGTTTTACAGGGTATCGCTGATGCGGCCCGTGTTCAGAGCCCTCCATGACTATGGAGTCGATTTTAATCAGGTCTGCATCAATTTAGTGTCCGGCCCATACCCCCAGGACGGAGGCGTAGACATTTCGTTGCTAATTGTGTCCTACAGCGGATGTATCCTGGACAATGCCCAAGTGGCTCGCGTAAGTTCCCATATTTTCCTTTCTTCCATTGGGACGGGGCCAGATTAATTCACCCTTCCCACAGTCTATAGATACAGAGGCTCCCATGTCCACCAGCATCTCACACTGTCTGCCCCCTAATCGAGCAGACAGGTAAATCTTACCCTCCTTATTAGACGTGCCCTTGGGGCTGTTGGATGTCAGCCGGACGTGTTATGGGTGGTTGTCGGTTTGACGTGTTTTCCCCAACAAGTATCCTCAGAGGGGCCCCTTTAGCCTCAGTGCTGACAGACACACTCGGACTTCACATTGTTCTGTTTTGGGGCCCTACACTCCCTGGTAAAGTGACACACCTTGCTGCAATTTCAGCAAATGTGTTTTGATTTTGTCTTTGTCGTAGTACCCACACTCTCTTGTTTAATGAACATGGGGGATTTTTCTCCCATCCCTGGACATTCCTAATGGATCTTAAAGAATCGCTCTCCACACTCGAAGGCGCCCTCCCTTTCTACTGCTCAGTATTAGTTATTTTTGTCCAGTTGGTGGGCGTTTTGCTCAATCCACCCTGATTTTCGGCCTTAAATCTGCCAAAAGGCTCCTATTGGTCCTTTATTTATACTTTCGGGACCAATGGCCATGTTGGCAGCAATTATAATCCCTCAAAATAAAATTATAATTGACATTGATAAAAACACCGCCTACATTTCAATTCACCATGGATTTCCAAAATGTCGACTTAATTCAAAATATTCCTGGATCTTGAGTTCTAGGGAACAAAAACGAATATTACACAAGACCACATGTAACCATCAATGGACAAACGTACATTCAAAACAGACCAAAACGAGTTAACACTATGTTCAGTATCCACAATATCAAAAGCTGTGGACTCTCTCTCTCTGCAACAGCAAGAGGTGGTCTCTCTCTTTCTCTCTCTGCAACAGCAAGAGGTGGTCTCTCTCTTTCTCTCTCTCTGCAACAGCAAGAGGTGGTCCCTCTCTCTCTCTCTGCAACAGCAAGAGGTGGTCTCTCTCTCTCTCTCTGGAACAGCAAGAGGTAATCTCTCTCTCTCTCTCTCTGCAGTTTCCTTTTCCTTTCTAATTTACTCAAAATTTCTGCCAATTGTTTCATGCGATTGCAATTGAATGTGCCATCAGGTGGAAATGGCTTCTCAGTTCTTTATGTCCATTTCACCCATTTGTTGAGAAAGTTTTGTTTTGGAATCAGACCCATAATGAACATACATGTACACTAAATGTGTTCCCTCTTGACAGTGCGCCTTATGAGAGACTTTGCTTCCCAATCTTTTGACAACTGCCTCTCTCACACAAACAGTCCTTTAATTCGAATATTACAATTTAAATTCGAATATTACAATTTACCAAGTTGACCAATTCACACAAAGAATTTACAAAAATGTCCAGTTTCTCAGAGGGGCCTTTAACCCCTATTTCTCTAAGTCGTGATTCTAAGATACTTTTCTCCTCTGTCCACCTCTTTGAGGATTCTGAGGTTTTGCCTATAAGGCCAGTCCATTGATGCAACAGAAGGACCCCAGTTTCCTTGATCCTAGCTTTCTTTTGTCCTGAGAGCCAATTTTGCTGTTGACTCAGGGCCTAGGACAGGACCCAATCCCTCCTCTCTATTCAGTGAGTGAATGCCTGTCCATCACATACTGATTAATGGGAGACCCTGGGGGTCCCCTTTGAGCTTCGTGTCCCAGTATAATAATGATTCATTGCTAAAGTAAACATAACTGAATTGTGATCATGATCACCAAGGTGCTCACCTACCTCCAAATCTAACACCTGGCCAGGTTCATTCCCTGGTACCAAATCTAATGTGGCCTCTCCCCTTGTTGGCCTGTCTACATACTGTGTCAGGAAACCCTCCTGCACACATTGGACAAAAACTGACCCATCTAAAATACTTGAACTATCATATTCCCAGTCAATATTTGGAAAGTTAAAAACCCCATAACAGCCACCCTGTCACTCTCGCTCCCATCGAGGATCATCTTTACTATCCGATCCTCTACATCTGTGGAACTATTTGGAGGCCGATAGAAAACTCCCAACAGGGTAACCTCTCCTTTCCTGTTTCTAATCTCAGCCCATACTACCTCAGTAGACAAATCCTCAAACATCCTTTCTGCAACTGTAATACTGTCCTTGACTAACAATGCTACATCCCCCCCGCCCTCTCCTATTACCATTTTCTCTGTTCTTACTGAAACATTTAAACCCCGGAACCTGCAACAACCATTCCTGTCCCTGCTCTACCCATGTATCCAAAATGGCCATTACATCGAAGTCCCAGGTAATGACCCATGCTGCAAGTTCACCCCTTATTCCATTTGTTCCTGACGTTGAAGTTGACACACTTCAAACCAGCTTCTTGCCTGCCAGTGCCTTCTTGTGACGTTGCAGTTTGAGCTCCGAAGGCCTTGTGGTTTTGCTTACTAACTGGCTGCAGATAAAAAGTAGAAGTTGTGGCTGTATCAGCTCTGCTGGGTAACCACAGACCATGACCACAGAGGTCCACCTGCAATGGTCTGTTTGCAACAAATCTCATGTAATAGTTTGCAAAACAAGGCTCTGGCCATCTAGCTATTCTAATCCCATTTTCCATCACTAGCCCATAGCCTTGTATGCCTTGGCATTGCAAGAACACATCCAAATTTTTTTTATCTTTCAGAAGGGGTTCTGCCTGCACCAACCTCACAGGCAATGAGTTCCATATTCCACCATCTTCTGAGTGAAAAGAAATCTTTTAAACCTCTCTAAACCTCCTGCCCCATACCTCACATCTACACCCACCCTCGTCCTCCCCCTTTTGATCCCTCCAACAAGGGGAAAAGTGTCATCCTGCCTGCCCTCTCCGTGCCCTTTGTAATCTTATTCATCTGGATCATTATCTCCCCTCAGTCTCCTTTGCTCCCAGGCAGCAATCCCAGTGCAGTTGGTAATATTGACATGATTTGGAGGTGCCGGTGTTGGACTGGGGTGGACAAAGTTAAATATCACACAACACCAGGTTATAGTCCAACAGGTTTAATTGGAAGCACTAGCTTTCGTAGCGCCGCTCCTTCGACCACCTGATGAATGAACAGCACTCCAAAAGCTAGTGCTTCCAATTAAACCTATTGGACTATAACCTGGTGTTGTGTGATTTTTAACTTAGTAATAAGCGGCACAGTGGTTAGCACTGATACCTCACAGCGCCAGAGACCCGGGTTCAATTCCTGCCTCAGGCAACTGTCTGTGTGGAGTTTGCACATTCTCCCTGCGTCTGCGTGGGTTTCCTCTGGTTTCCTCCCACAGTCCAAAAATGTGCAGGTTAGGTGAATTGGCCATGCTAAATTACCTGTAGTATTAAGTGAAGAGGTAAATGTAGGGGAATGGGTCTGGGTGTGTTGCTCTTAGGAGGGTAGGTGTGGGCTTGTTGGGCCGAAGGGCCTGTTTCCACGCTGTAAGTAATCTAATATTGAGGCAGTCTGGACCCAGGTCTCTGTTGAATTAGGCGAAAGTGAGGACTGCAGATGCTGGGGATCGGAGTCAAGCTTAGAGTGGTGCTGGAAAAGCACAGCAGGTCAGGGAGCATCCAAGGAGCTGGAAAATCGACGTTTCGGGCAAAAGCCCTTCATCCTGATGAAGCGTCGACTTTCTCTGTTGAATTAGCCTGCTCAATGATCCTTGTTAGATTTCCAACAGCGGGTTTTGGCAAAGCTACCCGGAATGCTGTTAATACTTAGTGCTGGAAGGAGAGATGTGTGAGAGGGGAAGGCAGGATTGAAATTGTCGCCAATACTAGATTTTTGTCTCTGTCAAGACTCGAGGCCTTAGGGTGAACCCCAGGAGATGTGACATATTCCAGGGCAGATCGTGTATTCACGGCGCGTCTGTGTGCTGTTCGCACTGTTAGGGTTTCATTCAAGTGATTTCGCTACTTTAGCCTGGAATTGAAAAACAAAATAAACAGTTTATCCACCGCCAACATATGTGCTGTGGGATTTTTGCCAGATTATATCCAGCCTGTCTGGACATTCCAATGGCGATTCGCAACCGACCAATCACCCAGTCCCATGCCGAGTACTGTAGGCAATTGCAGCACAGCAAGATCCCACAAACAGCAAGTGGAAGGAGTAACCCGTTCAAATTCTACCAGGCTGAGGGAGAAATGTTGTTTAGGGAGGGAGGGGAGCTCTCTTCCTTACCTTCTGACCCCATGCCCTCTCAGTGGTCAATTCTGTCTGGTCAGGGGCTTAAGTCGTCACATCAGAACTCAGGTTTTGAGGCGTCAAACCGAGCAACGCCTTTTTGCAGAAAGGGTAAGGGGAACATGGTGTTGCTGTTGTTTAAGGGTTAAGGGATGCCAAATCTATTGGAGCTTTTCCGAATTGCGATCTTTGATCTATAATGGAATACCGAGCAAAGGCAGTTCGCTGGGTTAGAGCTAACACCTAGCATGAGCTATCAGACTGGAGGGGCTGAGTGGCCTCTTTATCGAACTATGTGAATGGTTGTGGGGCATGGGACCAAACCTCGGGCCAGACCTGAAGTCTCAGCCTGGAATTGGAGCTCAGGGTGGGAAGGGCCTGACCATGACAGAATGTTAAGAGGAATGTCTTTCAGTTACGCGCACCGACCTGCACTCAGACAGGAGCTGGATCCCCTTTTCCTCACAACTAGAAGGAACTCCGCTTGTGGATCCGAAAATGGACGCCCCTCCCACACGTCGGTGAGAGTGAGGTTCCTCACATTAGCCCCCTCCCCTCAGATCACCCTAACCCACTCTGACCATTTCTCTGGACCAACAGGCTGCTAGCGCCTGTGCCCTCCCTACCCAGAGCTGGGAGACTGGCATTTCTCTCTCTCTCTCTCTCTCCCAGTGCCTCTCCCCAGCCAATGGGGTGGTGGGGGTGCTGGATCCGGCCAATCCACACCCCCGGCTGTGTCACTTTGTCCTCCCCCACCGCCCCATCCCCCTCTCCCCACCCCCCTCACCCTCCCACACCCTCCCCTCCCTAAACAGCAGATTAAAAGCGAAGCAAGTCTGCTCCAGCCGCTAGACTTCTGTGTTGGTTTAGAACTGGGCACTGGCGAGGAGGTGGGTGGGGGGGGTGGGGGCGAGACAGCTGATACAGAAGGGGGCACATCCCACCCCCTACCCCATCACCCTAACCCCCCTTCCCCAACCCCTTTCTCACCCAGGCACATACCCGAGGCGGGTGCACACTCTGCAGGGAGGGATGGGCACTCTGCCATGGAATGGCACCAGTCTTTGGGCTAACGAGAGCCGGACAGATGCCCCCGGGCAGGGGCATTCGCCTTGGGCCAACCGCACCAACCAGTTCGCTCAGGCTTCCTGGCAGATCGGCCTGTGGTCGCTCGCCTACGGCTCGGTGGTGCTGGTGGCGGTGTTGGGGAACCTGGTGGTCATTTGGGTCATCCTGGCTCACAAGCGCATGAGGACGGTCACCAACTGTTTCCTGGTGAACCTCGCCTTCTCGGACGCCTCCATGGCCGCCTTCAACACCTCGGTCAACTTCATCTACGCCCTGCACAACGACTGGTATTTCGGGGAGACTTACTGCCGCTTTCACAACTTCTTCCCCATCGCTGCAATGTTCGCCAGCATCTACTCCATGGCTGCCATCGCTATCGACAGGTAAGCGGCTCTCTCTTCCCCACTCGGGCTATTAGGGCAGGCAGGTCGGGGTACCCCAGGAGAAGGGAGCGACCCATTCCCCTATGCCACCCCATCTCCTCCAGCAGCCCCAGGGTGAAGTCTCTATGGAACTCCAGGTGCCTCGCTCTGTCCCCCTCCGTTCTCTTCTCTCTTTCTCTCTCTCTTTCTCGCTCTCCCCCTCTCTCCTCATTGACCATGGAAACAGACCCACACTATTCCCCCTCTCCGAGGACTGCAGGTTCCCTCGCTCTGTCCCCCTGTTCTCCTCCCCCCCTCCCACCCCATCCTCTCTCTCTCTCCTCTATGACCAGATAGAAGCAGCCCCACACTATTCCTTCCAAACGGTAGACGATATATTCCCCCCGGGTGGGGGAAAAAAGTTGCATTTTCGAGAATTTCGAAAAAAAAAGTGACATTCTGTCTCCCCCACCTCCCCCGTCACCCGAAAGTAAGTGTTGGTGGTTCAGTCCTCGCTCTCACTCAATCAGACTGTGATTCAGCGAAAGATCTGACTGTAGGGAGACCAGGACTGGAACCTCGACAGCTCATCGTGTAAAGCGAGAGAGTGCAACTCAGAAGGTCACAGTCTGGGGAATCTGCAACACGGCTGGAGACTTAGAAATTCTAAAATGCAGGTGCTGGAATCCCGCAGGAGTCTGCAACCCGGGTAGACTTTGGAAATCCCCGAGAATGAGCCAACCTGGCAGTTGCGGACAGAGCCAACGGATGCGCTTTTGACAGGGATTGGAAAAAGAGAGAGGATAGACAGAGAGAATAGAGCCGCTTACACGGCCCCTGCTTGTGTTGGCGGTCTGTCCCCATCGTTTCTTTATCAAACCCAATGATTGCATTTTTACAAAAACAAAAGTGGCTTCTTTCAGTTTCTGATCTGTTCGGTCAATCGTACCTGCAACTTGGTAACTGGTTCACGGCTCACATCATTATCAACGTGAGAAATGGTCCGGACCAAAGGTATTTGACGTTAACTCTCCCTCCACAGGTCATTACCTAGTTGATTTCTCCCTCCACAGGTGAGGTTCCCAGCTTCAGGTTTAGATTTCCAGCACATGCAGTGTTCTTGCTTTTGCTTTGCTAGAGGTGGGCCGGCTAATTCGGAATGAAGTTGTGGGACTGGAAGGAAATGTAGCTGGTTTGCTCTTGGGTAGGGGGTATCTCTCTCTCTCTCTCTCTTAACCTTCATTCGGCGCATCTGAGCCCGCACTGACCCTCCGAAGAGCATCCCACCTAGACCCACCCCAGTAACCTCACAGTCAACCCACCTAGCCTGCACATCTTTGCAAACCAGAAGCAAACCACAGCACCCAGATGAGTGTGCAAACCAGAGCACCCAGATGAGTGTGCAAACCAGAGCACCCAGATGAGTGTGCAAACGCCACGCAGACAGTCAGTCATCTCAGGTTGGAATCGAACCCAAGTCCCTCGCGCTGTGGGGCCACAATACCAACCACTGAGCCACTTGCTCAGTACTTTTTAAGAACTTGCTGGATTTGCCTATTACTGGCTGATTGCACAGACAACTTTGGTAATAACCAGAACAAACATTTTTGGCCATGCATTGGGGCACAGAAATGTTAGTAAGCCTGTCAAACTGCCTCTGCCATTCAATGGCATCAAGGATGATCATCAACCTCAATGTCACTTTCAGCACAATGTCCATATACTCCATGTTCAGCACCATCCCCATATACCTCCATGTTCACCATTATCTCCATATACCTCAATGTTCACCATTATTTCTATATACTGTACTTCCATGTTCACCACTATTTCCATATACCACCATGTTCACCATTATCTCCATATACCTTCATGTTCACCATTATCTCCATATACTCCATGTTCACCATTATCTCCATATACCTACATGTTCACCATTATCTCCATATATCTTCATGTTCACCACTTCTCCATATACTCCATGTTCACCATTATCTCCATATACCTCCATGTTCACTATTATTTCCATATATCTCCATGTTCACCATTATCTCCATATACCTTCATGTTCATCATTATCTCCATATACTCCATGTTCACCATTATCTCTGTGTTCACCACTATCTTCATGCGCCTCCATGTTCACCATTATCTCCATATATCTCAATGTTCACCACTATCTCCATATACCTCCATGTGTAATTAGCCTCCAGAATTAGTCTTGATCTTAATCAATGATTGAGCTTCATCCACTTGCTGGGTAGAGAATTCTACAGATTCACCATGGTCAGAGTGAAGAAATTCCTCTTCACCTCAGTCTTAAATGGCCTATCCCTTATTCTGAGATTGTGTGCCTTGTTAACCAGCTAGGGAGTACATTTTTTTAACATGACTGTTAAAATCCACCTCTGAGCCCGAAAAGGAAATAAAACCTATAAGGTGGGGGTTGTCTTTTGTGGAAGAAGGTTGGACAGGCTCAGCTTTAATCATTGGAGTTTAGAAGAATAGGATGTGACTTGATGGTTGTTCCACACCCTTACCAGCCTTACCCTTCACTCTAATAGGAACGTAATGCCTCTAAACTCCCAATCTAATACTTCTGAAAGCCTCCCACATGTCAGACATCTCTTTACCTGCATAAGTCTACTCCAATCAATTTTGAAAGTTCTTGACTCATAACCATTAAAATCTACCATACTCCAATTAAGAACTTTAGCTTTTATGGAAGGTATATCCTTTTGCATAACTATTTCAAAACTAATCGAATTATGATCAGTAATCCCAAAGTGTTCCCTACTAACACTTCAGTCACTTGCCCAGTCTTATTTCCCAAAAGAAGATCAAGTTTTGCTCCTTCTCTAATCGATATCTACATATTGATAAAGAAAATTTTCTTGAACACATTTAACAAAATCCTCACCATCTAAGCCATTAACACTATGGCAGTCCCAAGTCAATGTTTGGAAAATTAAAATTCCCTACTATTACAATTCTATAATTCTTACATGTGTCTGAAATTGCTCGAAATACTTGATCCTCAAATTCCCTCTGACCATTGGGTTATAATCCCAATTAGGTGAACATCACTTTCTTTTTCAAATTTCTACCCATATAGTTTCACTGGATGATCCCTCAGAAATATCTTCTGTAGTTGCAGTAGTAATGTTTTCCTTAATCAAAAATGCAGTACTGCTCCTCTCTTGCCTCCCTTTCTACCCTACCTATAAGATCTAAAACCCAGAACATTGAGCTGCCAGTCCCATCCTTCCTTCAGCCATGTTTCAGTAATAGCTATGATATCCCAGTCCCATATTCCCATACATTCCCTGAGTTCATTTGCCTTACCTTAAGATCCCTAGCTTTCAAATAAATGCAGTTTAATTCTTCAGAGTTGTCTCACTCTCTGACTTGTTCTTATCTGTCTTTTCTGATTGAGTTGCTCGTTTCTGATTCAAAACCATCCTCATCTGTCTTTCTACTTTTACGGCTGCTTCGGAACTCCCCACCACCCCAGTTCCCGACTAGTTTAAAGGATCCCGAAAAAGAACAAGCATATCTCCCCGGATACAATGAGGTCTGCAGATGCTGGAGATCAGAGTCGAGAGTGTGGTGGTGGAAAAGCACAGCAGGTCAGGCAGCATCTGAGGAGCAGGAAAATCAATGTTTCGGGCCAGAGCCCTTCATCAGGAATCTGGTTCCTGATGAAGGGCTTCGGCGCGAAACATCGATTCTCCTGCTTCTCGGATGCTGTCTGATCTGCTGTGCTTTTCCAGCAACACACTCTCGAAGCATATCTCCCCATCAGGGTATTTGTTCTTTTCCAGTTCAGTTGAAAACCATCCCTTTCAAACAGATCCTTTCTGCCCCAGAAGAGATCCCAATTATCCAAAAGTCGGAATCCTTGCACATTGCACCACGTTTTCAGCCATTGATTTGTCTGTCCCCTCCTTTTGTTCCTACTCTCATTAGATCGTGGCACTGGGAGTAAACCAGAGATTACTACCTTTGAGATTCTGCTTTTTAACTTTCTCCCCAATGCCCTATATTATGCTCTGCAAAGCCTGAACTCTTTCCCTAACTGTGTCATTCCTCCCAATGTGTACAACATCTTTCGCCTTCTCACTCTCTCGTTTAACAATATGCTTCTTAACCCTGGCACCAGGAAGGCAACATTCTATCCCAGATTTATAACAATTATTCTTTTAAATCTTGACAAACCCAGATTAATGTAAGATTCATTCTTAGTGCCCAAGATGCAACTGCCACTTCTATTTTCCTCTGAGAGACTATTCCCTTCAACAGTATACAAAACAAATTATTAGTTTGAGAGAGGAATAGCCACAGGAGCTTTCTAACTTACCTTCTTACCTTTCCTGACAGTCATCCATCTATCTAATTGATCCTGCTCTGTAGTCACCTCTCTAAATTTACTAACTGTTGGAAGGATGTTTAGTCTTGTGGAATGTTTAAAAACCAGGGGTCATCCATTTAAAACAGGGATGAGGAGAATTATTTTCTCTCTTATAGCCATAAGTCTTCAGAACTCTCTCTTTGAAAAGATGGTGGAAGCTGAATCCTTGAATATTTTTTAATGCAGAGGTAGATAGATTCTTATGAAGGGAAAGTTTATTGAGGAGTGTGGAAATATGGAATTGAAGTTACGACCACATCAGCCATAACATTATTGAATGGCAGAGCAGGGTCAAGGGGCTGAATGGTCTGCTCATGTTCTTGTTTCATATGTACTCAATATAATATTTATGTTCTGTTAGTAGACTCTTATTGATGATGTTGCCAAGTACGGTGACAAAATGTCTGAAAACAAACCTTCCAGCTCAGCGAGCAAACTTAACATACTTACCATCAAATGGCGCTATAAACCTTCTCAAAGTATTGCTTTCTGTCCCTTCTCTTTCCTGTCCATAATCCAGTCATTCCCTCTTATTATTTCTGTTGTCTGTCTTACTTGTCTCCTAATCATTCTTCTGAATCATTCTTCTGTTGCTTTCTCAATCCTTAAATTTCATTGTAACAGGCAGAGCTGGTCCTGCTGTCAGTTAGTGCCTAATACTTTGCATGGTGTTCTCAGCTTGCAGTTGCAATCAGTTATGCTGTAAAACATTTGGTGCTGAAAGATGCATGGAATTGTCTAACTAATGACACTTTTGAGAACGATCCCACCAAATGTTTGCACTTACAATTGTTGCTAATGTATGCAAACACTGTGATTCAGATGCATAGCATGCCTACAGGTAAAAGCAACTCAAATTACACTACCATTCAGGAAGAGGACATTGTGGGCATCAGTACCATTCAGCACTATTATACACTGAGGCAGAGGGGTTACAATTAACCAGAAAATGAATTAAGCCAGTCATACAAATACTCTGGCTTCAAACACATGTCAGGACTGGGAATTCTGCAGTGCGTAACTCACCTCCTGTCTACCCAGTGCTTGTCCACCATCAACAAGGCACAAGCCAGGTGTGTAATGGAATACACTCCACTTAGAGTCATAGTCATAGAGTCATAGAGATGTACAGTATGTAAACAGACCCTTCAGTCCAACCCATCCATGCCGAACAAATATCCCAACCCAATCTAGTCCCACCTGCCAGCACTCAGCTCATCTTCCTCCAAACCCTTCCAGATGCCTTTTAAATGTTGCAATTGTACTCCTCACTTCCTCTGGCAAAACATTCCATATACATACCACACTCTGAGTGAGAAAGTTGCCCCTTAGGTCTCTTTTATATCTTTCCCCCCTCACCCTAAACCTATGCCGTCTAGTTATGCTATGGAGAGAAATCAGAGTAAACTTTTTGGCAGTGACCCTTCCTCAAGTTCTGAGCTTTTCCAGAATTTTCTGTTTTTGTTTCTCAAGGTAGCTGGACAGGTGGATAAAGTGGTTAAGTTAGCTTTATTAGCTGAGGCATAGAGTTTAAAAGCAGGGAGGAGATGCTGGAACTGTGTAAAACATTGGTTATACTAAAGTATTGTGTGCAGTTCTTGAATCCACACTGTCAGAAAGATGTGATTGCACTAGAGAGTATGCAGAAGAGATTTATCAGGATAGTGCCTGGATTGGAGACTTTCAGTATGAAGAGAGATTGGATAGATTGGGGTTCTTTTCTTTGGAGCAGAGGGGTTGCGGGGTGGTGTTGGTGGCATGATTGAGAGGCCAAGACAGGAATAAACCTTTCCTCTTGATGCAGGGAGCATTGACTGGGCTCATAGTTTTAAGGTAAGCGGCAGAACGTTAAGAGGGGATGTGAGGAAAATGTTTTTCACCTAGTGTGGTGGGAATCTGGAACTCACTGCTAAAAGGGGTGGTAGGGAAAGAAATCTATAACATGTAAGTGTTTAGGTGTATACTTGCAATGCATGTCTGTGGACCAAGTGCTGCAAGATGAGATTAGAATAGTTAGTTAATTGTTTTCATCTGTTGAAGGTCCTTCCTGTGTGCTGTAGACCTCTATGACTAATTGTTTTTCCTTCCAGAGAACGATGGAATTGTACAACATAAAGTGAAGTTATTTGGGCCCATTCTTTGTGCTGGCGTTTTTGCTGGAATTGCCCAAAATCTTATTCAAACTTATTTATAAATTGTGAGCCTCAATGCCTAGGCTAGAATTTCTTGCTCATCCCTAATTGCCCTTGATCCAGGTGGTGGTGAGTTGCCTTTTTGAATTGCTGCAAACCACATGGTGTATGCACACCCACAGTCTAGTTATGAGAGAGTTCCAGGGTTTTGACCCAGTGAGAGTGAAGCAGTTCTAATTTAGGTTGCTGTGTAACTTGAAGGGTGGTGGTCTCATCTGTTTGTTGCCTTTGTTTTCCTGGGTGGTTGAGGTTGTGGGTTTGGAGGTGCTACTGAAGGAGTTTTGGTGAATTGTTGCAGTGCATCTTTGACATATTGCTTCCTCATTAGCTCCGAACCTACCTTTGGTTTAGGGAATCATCTCACTTTTTTTCATTGAATCCAATGGTTTCTACTTTAAAATCTCCTTATAGCAAAACTTTTTATGCACCAAAGAGTATTTGTTTCCTAATACAGATTCTTCCCCTTGTGTTGAAAATCTCCTTTCTGATTAATTCTATCAAAATCTTCCTTAATTTAAACAACTTTTCTTATATATAACTTCTCTTAGCTATCTTTGTGCCATTAGGAATGCTTTTTATCTCTGTCCTTGTTACCATGGTATCTAATCAACAGATACATTCCTGGATTTGTGAGAAATAAATTTGAAAGAGAAAAGTTTTTTCATTTGTTGAGTCTGATCCTTCCAACAAAACAATGTCCAGTTTGTTCCCTCTCTATCTAGTCCCAATTTAGTTTTCAGTAAATTCACTGTGTTGTGTTCCTAACATGAGAAACTTTAGAATATCTTGCTGGCCCGGAAAGGTCATTGGGTGATAATACCCTGATAATCATTGGGAATTGATTTTTCTCAGCTTTGCCCATCTCTTTCTTCCATTGCTGCAGAAAATCTGGTTACTGTCCTGTTTCAGGAAATAACTTGTCTCCATCTATTGTGGAAGTAGAATGCTGATGATATACAAGAAGTGCATCAGTATCTCTAAAGAAAGAGGATCTTAACATTTCAGACGCATGTACCTGATCAAAACTTAATACTTCTTAATAAGAAAAGATTTTAGTAAAGTTGGGAAAACTAGAGAAAAGAGGAAGGAAGGAAATTAACAGATACTTCAATCACAGTGAATGAGAAGAATGACTTGCAAAGTGCCAATTACTGCCCAATTAGTTTCTTTCCAGTCACAAAGTCATGGAAGGAATCTTCAGTAGTGCACACAGTTCTGTTTCTGCCAGAGCTGCAGTCTTTCTTTCATCTGGACAAACAGAAGTACACTTGCTGCTGTATTAAGATGTTCTTGAGTGCTTCACAGGAATGTTATCATACAAAACTTTGAAACCTGACACTTGGGAGATATTGAAGCTGTTGGTCAAAGAGGTAGGTCAGCATCAAGTTGCGTGATTTGAAAGTGAAATTTAGGCTCAAAACAGTGCTGAGTTAGGAGATGCTTATGGCATTGGTATATAAGCTTTAATCAGAAATAGTTGTTTGGTCATGCTGCAGATAGTGCATGTTGCGGCCTTGGACTTGGGTTTTTTTCCTGATTTAGTTATTCTCCTTGCAGACTAAATAAAGGGACCTCTGTGTTCTGAAGTGTTCTAGCAGCAAGTAACTGAGAGACTGTACAGTAATGTGGTCCTAAATCTTTATCTCTATCACTTTAGGACCATCTGTTGATGGTTGAGGCAGTGGGAGCAGCTGGTTTTCTTTTGTCTTAAAGAAAAAATATTTTCAAACTGAATTTTGAGGAGGATAGCACAACTTTGCCGTATTTTCTGCTGCACTGTGGGATGTGGGCATCTACTCGCAACTAGGAGAAAGTGAGGACTGCAGATGCTGGAGATCAGAGTCGAAGCGTGTGGTGCTGGAAAAGCACACCAGGTCAGGCAGAATCTGAGGAGCAGGAGAATTAACGTTTCGAGGATATAAACTCCAGATTCCTGATGAAGAGCTTATGCTGGAAATGTCGATTCTCCTGCTTCTTGGATGCTGCCTGACCGCCTGTGCTTTTTCAGCACTGCACTCTTTGAATCTATTCACAACTGTTCACTTCCCTTTCTTGGTCACAATGCAATACACAGGTGCTGACTGGAAGCCAATAGAAGAAGGTCAATCAGATTGAGCGCTGAAGTAGTGCTGTCTTCTGTACCATTCATTATTTTCTCCTGGAGTTTTAAATGATTAAGGAAGATGGTTAGGAAAAAGAGGAAAAAAAAGTTTTTTAAAAAAACTGATCCCAACCCGGACTGAGTATCGAAGTCTTCTCAGTTTGTTGATTCAGAGACTTCAAATTTAATGGAGTTTAGAATCTTAACCCGTCCACAGCGGGGGGTAGGATAGTTCAGTTGTTTAGCTGGCTAGTTTACAATACAGAAAAATGCTAACAACGCGGGTTCAGTTCCCTTTTATTGATTTTACTTTCTGGTGATTTAAGGCTAACAGATCCAGTAGCTCCCTGCTTTCTCTTTGTACCTCGGACTACAGAATCCCCTAACACAATTGATCTCTTGGAAGCCAACATATCCCTTGTTGCATTTGAGCCAGTCTCAATACCAGAAACTTGGCTGTTTGTGCAACTTTCCCCGGAGAATCCATCACCCCCTACATTTTCCAAAACAGCATATCTGTTTGAAATGGGTATATCCACAAATGACTCCTGCACATGCTGCCTACCTCTCTTACCTTTCCTGGCGTTAACCCATTTATGTGACTGTATCTGAGACTGATTACCCCCTTCCTATAACTGCCATCCATCACATACTGTTGCTGTAGCAAATTCCTCATTGCTTCTAACTGTGTCTCCAACCGATCCATTCGATCTGATAAGATTCGGATCCAACAGCATTTATGGCTGATATAATCTGCAGTAACCCTTAAACTCTCTTTAAACTCCCACATCTGACAAGAAGTATATATCACTGTACTAAAGGCCATTTTTGCACCTTCACAATTTACAGACCCAGAAAATAACACCATCTTATTCCTCTACAAAACACTGCTGCAGGTTGATAGTTATGGCTTATATTTTAAGTTTAATCTAAAACATTTAATCAAGAAAGAACCCACTTTACTCACTACTGCAGCCTTTCTATTGGACAGATTTAAAACAACAATTAACTTATCTGATTCTGTGCTGTGTACTTCACCCAAACAGGTTCCTCCAAGATTAGTTGTGAAATTCACTGTTCGTTAATTTTCCCAGGTGCACTCCAATGTCCAGCAATACATAAATTCAAAACAGAAAAGGCAGTAACTGTACAGGTTCTCTCTCTCTCTCCTGCACTGTCCTCACCATGTGCTTCCTCTGTCTTCTTCTCCCTTTTAAAACTGCTGTTGTTTTGACTTTTTTTCCCAAAATCCCAAAACAGTGCAACAGCATATAAAACAGTAATTGCTGCTCCTGAAATTCGAGGAAATCACCTCCAGCACCTAAAATACCTCAAAAAAGGAGCAGCTGTTACAGCCAGAAATTTTTCCTGTCCTTCATCTTGGATTACCCCACTTGCCTTGATAAATACAACTCCAACAAAACTTAAGAAGCTCAACACCATCCAGAACAAATCAACTCATTTCGTTGGTGCTCCATCCACTATTTTCAACATTGACTCTCTTCACCACCAACACAAAGTGGCAGCATCTACGAGATGCATTGGAGCAATTCACCTAGGGTCCTATAACAGCAATCCCCAAACCTGAAATCTCCCACCTAGAAGGACAAAGGTAGCAGGGTGTATGGTAAAACCACCCCTTCAAAATGTTCCCCTCCACACCAGTCATCATCCTGACTTGAAACTATATCACCATTCAGTCACTGATCCTGGGCCAAAATCCTGGAACTTCCTACTTATTGATACTATGGGTAATCCATGTACAATAATAAAAGTTGATGCTGATTTCTATGTGTGAAAGTGAATTCAGTTTTTGCAAATGATGGCCAATTCCAACATTAGCTTTTCCCCTATAACGAAAACCCCAATCCCTGGCTATGCCCAAGTGGACATGGGTAAGCAAGTTGAGTCTTTCTGACTTGAATTGGAGGTTTCTAAGTGTGCTACTACATTTTCATTTCTCTCAGAGAACCATTAGACTGAAACACCACTAAAGAGTCAGCAATGCAATTAGAATGAAATCAAGGAATGAAACTGGATTTGAATTGAAAAAGACACTGAAATCCGTTCAGGGCAAACCAGGTATATTGTCACGTAGAAATGGAAAATATCCTACTTCTTAAGAATTTTGGATAGATGAATAGTTACTGGATAAATGTGCACATGGAAAATTCATATGTCCACTGTCTTAATGACAAATCCAAATTCCCCAACTTACCACTGAACAGACCTTTACTGGTGCTCGATGATTAACTGAAATTAAATAATATTACAATGCCCCCAGCTCTAGTATTCAACTGTAAGAATAGAATCGAAGGATAATATTAACTTTGGGTCCAGATCAAACGAATCAAAATGAGAACTGGTTGTATCAATCTGGATTGCATTCACTTAAAATTTAAACATTGAGGAGTGATTTAATTGAGATGTTTAAAAGATTATGCTGATCCATTAGGGAAGATGCAGATAAATGATTTTCTCGGGGCAGGGTGGGAGTCTGAATAAAGGAGGCACGATTTTAAACAGATAATTACTGTAGGATATTCAGGATATCAAGTAACACCCAAGGAAGTGGGGAAATCACTTCCCCATAAAGCTCGAGAAAGCTGGGACAGGATTGGGATTGACAGAATTTAATTGGGTCATGGATCAGGGATGTGGTACAAAGATGGAGAAAAGGATTGGAAATCCACCTGGAGATGACTGAACGTCACAACTCACATAAGAGGCTAACTGACTTTTTCCTGTACATATGCTCCTATGACATTATATCACTGCTAGATTCATAGTTCTTGTAAGATGAATAAGGTACTTCATTCAACACAAATTGAGATTGTAATTGCATCTCTCAACCCCATCCTTAATTGTTACAACCGAGGTTGGAGTACTGCATCTGTAACTCTCGATGATCCTAGTCACTTCCCCACGGCCAGATTCCTCTTTAATTTTGAGCTGCAGTTCAAGCCATAGTTTTGCCGTGTGTTGGTCAGGGCCCCTTTCCCTGGTGGATGTGGTGTACTCCAATAAAATGCACAGGCTTATCCTGTAACATCCAGCAATCAGCCCAAAGGTATCCCATTTTGTTGGACTGGAAGCAGCCAGGTCTCCATGTGTCACTGCAATCCTCAGCACCTTCCTTCTGCCCTGAGTGGTGGGTCTCCTTTCATGCTTGGCTGTTTGCCTTCATTTTTTTCTCCTCCCACATTCTATCCTTCTCAGATTTGGGGGGGCTTCCATTCAGATAAGAGCTTGCAGATGAATTCATAATCATTGAGTGGCATGGTGGTTCAGTGGTTAGCACTGCTGCCTCACAGCACCAGGGTCCCAACCTCAGGGGACTGTCTGTGTGGAGTTTGAACATTCTCCCGGTGTCTGCGTGGGTTTCCTCCGGGTGCTCTGGTTTCCTCCCACAGTCCAAAGGTGTGCAGGTCAGGTGAATTGCCCACGCTAAACTGCCCATAGTGTTAGGTGCATTAGTCAGAGGGAAATGGGTCTGGGTGGGTTACTCTTCGGAGGGTCGGTGTGGACTGGTTGGGCCAAAGGGCCTGTTTCCACACTGGAGGGAATCTAATCATCAAGCACCTTAGCTCCTAATCTTTATGTTGAAACCTTTTGGTCTTCCGTATGTGTCTTATTGATGTGGAAAGAATTTTAATTCCGAAAGGAGAATCACAATCTTGAGCTTCTCATATGTGGCATGTACTTTAATTGCCATATTCAGTTGCTTTATCCTCTCAAACTCAATGTAGCTCTGCGCAGGCTGCTTCTGGATGTTTTCAGATTTCTGAATGTAAGTCTCAAGGAGCAATTTGGGCACTGACAATAGCCTTTTTGGCCATCTCCCAATCTGCAAACTCAGAATGCAGGAAGACAGATTGCAGATCTTCAGAAAGCATGGCATTAACTTCATGAGCTTTGCCAGTCAGCATGCTCTGCTTAAGCAGCATCCAGCTTTCCATGGGCCACTTCATTTGTTTGGCTGTTCTTCCAAACAAAACAAAAAATGCCTTTACTTTCGGATGGCTTGGACACTTTTAAACCGCTCCACACTTAGCCCTGAACTGGAGGCATATATTTCCCCTTCAGAATTTCCTCTGAACTCAAGGGCATTCACCCTTCTCAGTTCCAGACTTCTCACATTTGACATTTTTCACTCCCTCCCTCTTTTGCATCTTCTTTTTCTTTTTAACTTCCCTTTCTCACTCACAATCTATCTCCTTTTCCAATCTCTCTTATTTTTCTCTTTGAAATGCTTTTCTGTTTTCTTTTCATCTCTCTTCTTTTTGAAATTCTAGTTTTAGCCTCTTCGGTTCTAACTGAATCTTTGTCACTCATCTACTTCAAGTTTTATACTTCCCTCTTGCTCTTTTACAACATCCTGATTGTTGGATTCTAGGTTTCGAATTCCTTGTCTTGCAGCTTTTGATCTACACTATTTTCAATTGGCCAGCCATTGTTTTTAGTTTGTCAGTGAACAATGCCTTTTAAGCATTCAAGTTTAATCTGCTGTACATTTTCTTTAAAAGTTGAAATTTTAGTTCGTGTAACTTTTTAAACTCTAAACAAGAAACTTTTACTGGCATTTTGTTTTTAATAAATGCCCTGCTTCTGATTATGTGTTCTTGTCTATATGTTTAATATTGGACAAGCCCCAAACATATGTTATAAACAAGGCTGGAGAGTCGCACACCTCCCTTGTCACAGCAAAGTTTAAATGTAACCAGAGTGGTGATGTGACTAATTAACAACAGATACCTGGTTTAGTACCAGAAGCAAACTTACATAAAATTGCTAAGATTCTTGATAAAGAGTTTGGATTATTCAAACAAAAACAGAAATGATTGGAGAAACTCAGCAGGTGTGACAGCATCTGTAGAGCAAAAGCAGAATTAACACTTCGAGTCCAGTGACCCGGTTTGAAGAAGTTTCTTCGATTTCTGTTGTAATATCAGATTTCCAGCGTCTGCAGTCCTTTGTTTATTTTGGATTATTTAAATATGTACATACATACCTTTTTAAAAATATAACTAATTCACATACACACAAGGATGAGGAAGACAAAGCATTGAACATTTTGCATAGTGTTAACTTTTTAAAGTACTTTGGTCAAGACTATATGACTTCAACTGAGCTCCCTGCTTCTTGCAAGGTGCAAGATTGTTGCTGATGTACCCAATGACTTTTTATTAGCAAAGTGTCCTTTGTTTAAACATTCAAGACATGTTGTACGGTCCACACAATCTTTCAAACATTAATATTTGGATCACATCTCTTTATAACAGCAAAGGCAAACCAACTTGCACAATATAGTGACACACTACACACTTTTCAAATTCAGTTTGTACAACATACTGGAGTGAATTAAACTCTGCAATCTTAAGAGTCATCTTTTGTCTTTGTTGCGCAGTGGTATGTTTTTTCTGAGTGTAGGAGATGGAAAAATCCAGGTATTCTGAGCCTAAAGGAAACCTTTCCAGATGAGTCTCACTGTTGGGAATACAAAGATCCTGGATGACCCCAAAAAAATTTACGCTATAACCAGTAACATTTTCCTTAAAGTGGACAAAGTCTGAGATTTAATGGAGTTTCTAAGAAAGTAAAGCCACAACATTCCATGCTTTTGAAGAGATGACAATGAACTTTAATATCCAATGTTAGAATGGTGATATAATCTACAATCAAAACACAATTTATATTCTAACAGCCAGTATTCATTAATGCTAAACATTGGTAATAGATTGTGATTGAACAGTCCATAGCACACATCAGATAACAAATGTGATAAAGATAGATCCAATCGATCTTGCAGCAGTTTCCTCCAAACTTGAGCACCACAGGAACAGAAGTAGTCTGTTCACCTTGTCAAGCTTACCCTGCAGTGTGACACAGTGACTCTGTGATAGCACTGCTACCTCACAGCGCCAGGGACCTAGGTTTGTTTCCAGCCTCAGGCAACTGTCTGTGTGGAATTTGCACATTCTCCCCATGTCTGCATAGGTTTCCTCCCACAATCTAAACATATGCAGTTTAGCTGAATTGGCTATGCTAAATTGCCTCTAGCTTTTAGGGATGTTAGGTGCATTAGTCAGGGGAAGTGTCAAGCAATAGTATAGGCGGAATGGGTCTGGGTGGGTTACTCTTCGGAGGGTTGGTGTGGACTTGTTGGGCTGAAGGGCCTGTTTCCACACCGCAAGAATTCTTCTTCTTCTACCGTTCACGACAATCACAGGTGATCGAATGCCTTTTACTTCAGTGCTTTTACACACCACATTTCCATAACCATGTACGCCGCTGGCAATCAGAAATGTATTAGTCTCTATCTTAAAAACAGTCAAAGACTAAGCTTCCACTGCCCTCTGGAGTAAAGCATTCTACTTTCCTGTCTGTTAGCCAATCATTAATCTATGCCAGAAGATTATCTCCCATCCAATAATCTTTTATTTTTATAATCAGTTTCCTGCAGGGAACATTATTAAAAGCCTTCTCAAAATCCAAGTATACCATGTCCATCAGCCCTCTTATCAATATTCTTAGTAACAGCTTCAAAAAAACTCCAACACCTTCAGCAAACACAATTTTCTATTCACAAATCCAAACTGCCCATTCCCAATCAGATCATTATTATCAGATTCAGGAATAGCTTCTTCCCTGCTGTTATTAAACTTTTTGAACAGAGCTCTCAAATGTTAATTCTGACCTCTCTCTCTCTCTCTCTCTCTCTCTCCACCTTCCCTGCAGCTGTAACACTGTGTTCTGCACTCTGTTCTGCTACCATGGTATGGGAGCGTTTGTATGGTACGATCTGTCCAATTAGCATACAAAACAACACTTTTCACTGTATCTCAAAACATGTGACAACAATCAATCAATCAATCAATCATTATTAACCAGGCTTCTGTTTTTCCATTCTTTATAATAGATTCGAGTATTTTTTCTACTATAGATGTAAGGTTAAGTGGTCTATAGTTCCCATTGTCTCTACCTCTCCTTTCTTAAAGAGTGTGGTGACATTTGCTATATTTCAATCCACAGGAATCATTCCAGAATCTATAAATATAGTATCTGATGACATGGTAGATCATCAAATCTCATTATAACTTCACAAATGATCACAGTTCTTTACTTCTGAGCTTGGAACTCTCTCTCAGGTGCCATGCTGTGTTGTCATGGACTACCTCAATAACTGCTCCAATTCTGATCACTCACCATCCTTTTTTTTGCCTCTATGCTAGTCTTGACTTCCAAAAACTGATATTTATTCACAGACATAACTCCAGCTTCTCACCAACAGCTAGCTTTACTGTTAAAATTAAAATATTCCTGAGGTTTTTCCGTAAGCGTTAATCTTGCTCAGTTACTTCATCTGTTTGTGGCCTTTTCACCGCCCCCACCATTATCTGCTGTATTGGAGTATTCTTGCAACTCCTAGGGCTTTTCTAGAGCCTTGACTCCAACACCAGCTGCATATTAACTCCTAGAATTTCTCCCTGAATTCTAACACACTAAAGCCATGTAGTTCAGTTGCTTTCCCAACAATACACCTTGAAGTCGCGCTAGCTAATATGGAGGCAAAAGTGAGGACTGCAGATGCTGGAGATCAGAGTCAAGAGTGTGGTGCTGGAAAAGCACAGCAGGTCAGGCAGCATCTGAGGAGCAGGAGAATCGGCATTTCGTGCAAAAGCTGGTGAAGTGGTTTTACCCAAAACGTTGATTCTCCTGAACGTCGGATGCTGCCTGACCTGCTGTGCGTTTCCAGCGCCACACTCTCAAACTCGAGCTAACATGGAGGCAGAAGTGGGTGCTGCAAATGCTGGAGATCAGAGTCAAGATTAGAATGGTGCTGGAAAAGCACAGCAGGTCAGGCAGCATCCGAGGAGCAGGAAAATCGACATTTCGGGCAAAAACCCTTCATCAGGAATGAGGCTGGGAGTCTTAGTTGAAACTCAGACCTCACTTTCTCCTGGGAGTCTTAGGAATGGATAGATAAATGGGAGGGGAGGTGGGGGTAGGAAGAAGGTATTTGAGAGTACAATAAGTGGATGGAAGTGGGGGTAAAGGCGATAGGTCAGAGGGGAGGGTGGAGTGGATAGGTGGGAAGGAAGATTGACAGGTGGGAAAGGTCAGGAGGATGGTGCTGAGCTGGAAGGTTGGAACTGGGGTCAGGTGCCCAAGATCTACAAGCCTGACTACCCCAGCTGACCCATTGTCTCAGCCTGCGCCTGCCCCACCGAATTCATTTCCATCTACCTTGACACTGTCCTATCCCCCCACTCTAATCCAGCTAACATGGAACCTATTTTGCTCTCACTCCCTTTCACACGTACCCATTGACCTTCAGACACGCTGCCTGTCAACATTGGAGATTTAGGGCCTTGAACTGTCCTGATTCGAATGACCATCTCCATTTATTGGCAGAAATGCATACAATAATTTGGAACAGTCAAATATAACAGCCCCTTGAGACTGCTCTGAATGTTACATTCTCACAGAATGTGGGCTTCTGCAGCACAAAGAATACAAATAGAGGGCTTCATCATAAGGCAGAATGCGATAATGTAATGTGCTTTGCCAGCAATGATCACTTTTTTTGCTAGGCTGCAGGCAGTGGCGAAAGCTTGTGATGATGTGGTGGTAGTTGACAAAGGCAATTTCACTGGGATTGTTGAAATGAGATTCAAATTGGTAAAACATGACAGAATGGCATCACGAGAAATAATGGAAGCACACATCATTTGTAAGATTTTTAGAGAAATAAATATACACTTACATCATTTTTCAATTATGCATATGACAATATGCAGCTCCTGGCTATGGTAAGTCTGCATTATTCATCTGTGACTGTTGAATTAATATCAAATGTGCCACCGATGCCATCTATGAGGCCCTACAGAGTAGGAATTCCAAGCCTAGAGGAAATATTTGTTGAAACAGTGCAGTTGCTTTCACAAACATCCCCTGAAAACTGTGAGAACTGCAAAAAAAAGAATTCTGCACTAATGAGTTATGATGTCCTTTGGCACAAATGAAAATTGCTGCAAATCATTGTGTTTACTCAATGGTACTTCAGTTCCTGGAATCATATTCTAGCTTTAAATGCTATCTAAGTGCCAAGATCCTGTGGTATAAGTCATAACTCTGTAGGTGTGTGTGTATGTGTTCGAGTCATAGAGATTTACAGCACAGAAACAGACCCTTCAGCCCAATCCATCCATGCCAATCAGATATCCCAACCCAATCTAGTCCCACCTGCCAGCACCCAGCCCATGTCCCTCCAAATACTTCCTATTCATATATCAATCCGGATGCGGTTTAAATGTTGCAATTGTACTAGCCTCCACCACTTCCTCTGGCAGCCTATTTCACACACATACCACACTCTGTGTGAAAAAGTTGCCCCTTAGGTCTCTTTTATATCTTTCCCCTCTCACCCTAAACCTATGCCCAGGGAAAAGACCTTGTCTATTTATCCTATCCATGCCCCTCATGATTTTATAAACCTCTATAAGGTCACCCCTCAGCCTTCGACACTCCAGGGAAAACTGCTCCAGCCTACTCAGCCTCTCCCTATAGCTCAAATCCTCCAGCCCTGGCAACATCCTTGTAAATCTTTTCTGAACCCTTTCAAGTTTCACAACATCCTTCCGATAGGAAGCAGACCAGAATTGCAAGCAATATTCCAATAGTGGCCTAACCTATGCCCTGTACAGCCGCAACATGACCACCCAACCCCTATAGTCAATACTCTGACCAATAAAGGAAAGCATACCAAATGCCTTCTTCACTATCCTATCTACCTGCAACTCTACTTTCAAGGAGCTATGACCTGCACTCCAAGGTCTCTTTGTTCAGCAATACTCCCTAGGACCTTACCATTAAGTGTATAAGTCCTGCTAAGATTTGCTTTCCCAAACTGCAGCACCTCGCATTTATCTGAATTAAACTCCATCTGCCATTCCTCAGCCCATTGGCCCGTCTGAGCAAGATCGTGTTGTAATCTGAGGTAACCTTCTTCGCTGTCCACTACACCTCCAATTTTGGTGTCATCTGCAAACTTACTAACTATACCCCTTATGTTCACATCCAAATCATTTATATAAATGACGAAACGTAGTGGACCCAGCACCAATCCTTGTGGCACTCCACTGGTCACAGTCCTCCAGCCTCCACTGACTCATGTTAGTCACTGACTATTGAATCACTGCGGTCTGTGTGGTGAAGGTACATTTCTAAGGGGTTAGCTAAGAAGTTAAGAATTTGATCCAGTCACAATGTAGAAACAATTGTCAGTGTGCATCCCTTAGCTGGTACTGAGGTACAGATCAAGCAGATTGTCTAATACTTGATGATGCCAAATATTTTGAATGCTTCTGGAGCTGCAATCATTCAGGCAGTTGGAGAGAATCCCAAATTTTCACTTGTTTCCTCTATGACCTGGGGAGGCTTTGGAGAGGCAGGAGGTGAGTCTCTCGTCGTAAAATGTGTAGGTTCTCATTTTTTAAGTTCAATTGACCTGGTATTCATAACAACTTACAATTAAGCTTTATTTCAAGGTTTTTCATGGCGAGAGCAGTAACATTGAGGAAGATGCCTTCACAGTCACACCATGCTCTGAATAGGACAGCTGTTACTTTATAAGAGCTCTGTGGAAGATCTGGTATGCTGCAACATTTCAGACAGTAAATTCTGATTGTCGTCTAGCAGCATGACCGGGCAAACTGAAGAGCTAGCCCTGACAGCCAGGCACATGGAAAATCATTATATTTGGTGGAGTTGACATTATTTGTTAATGGAATTTTGAGAATTTAACAAGCCAGACAGATAGTAGTTGACTTACAGACAAAATGTTTACGGATCTTCAGAAGGCATTTAAGAAAGTGCCACACAAAAGTGGGGGGCACAGTGGCACAGTGGTTAGCACTGCTGCCTCATAGCGCCAGAGAGGCGGGTTCAATTCCTGCCTCAGGTGACTCTCTGTGAGGAGTTTGCACATTCTCCCCGTGTCTGTGTGGGATTCCTCCGGGTGCTCCAGTTTGCTCCCACAGTCCAAAAATGTGCAGGTTAGGTGAATTGGCCATGCTAAATTGTCCGTAGTGTTAGGTGAAGGAGTAAATGTAGGGGAATGGATCTGGGTGGGTTGCTCTTCAGAGGGTTGGTGTGGACTTGTTAGGCCGAAGGGCCTTTAAAAAAAATAGGTTGCTAGACAGCATTAGAGCTGATGGATTCACAATTTGGTTGTGGGCATAAAATAGAGTAGAAGCCATTTTCAGGATGATAAGAGTGCATCTAGTTTAGTGTCACAAGGATCACTGCTTGGCACCCAGGAATTTACAATGAATAATTCTGTTTCAGAAAAAGACTGTGCATTTGATGTACTTGTTTTGTTGGGAATAGGACCACTACAAGTTTGATGAGTAATGAAATCCTACTGGACACCACTGCACTGGACTGGTTTCTAAAATGTGGGGCCTGTCAACTAAGGCTGATTGAAAAGAGGTTTGGAGAATGAGTTGTCATTTCTTGGAAATGTACAATTCTGAGATGCTGCTCCCCTGACTGCAGAATCTCAAATTAGGCAGCAAGAGACAGATGTTACTGCCTCCCAACCCGATGCCAGCTCATAGGTGTGGTGGGTTGGCATTAAAGCAGGTGGCTATGTGTATGGGGTGGGAATCCTGCCTTTTTCATGATCTGCCCTGCCTCAATAAAGCTGCACAAGGAAGCTTCTGCTCAGGAGAAGCACCAGTTATAAAAGAAACAGTAATACTTAGAAATTAACGTACACATCATACAGGCACTCTCTTTGTAAGAACAAGTCATTCTGTTATAATGCATGTTTTGTCATGCGAATTCAATTGATGAATTGGGGACACTGTTTCTAAAGCGCGAGCTTTTAAAACATGTTAGGGTTGTAACGCGATCACAGCACCAACACTTTAAGCGCTTTTTCTAAAACGTGATTTTTCTACAACATGGGGTTGCACAAGAACGCAACCATCATATTATGGAAGAACTGGCTGTATATTAAGACAAGTTAGAACAAATATGTCTCATCAGCATGCTTTGCCGATTTTCTCCTCTGGGTTGGAGTCAACTTAAAATTGTTAAGTAGTTACGTACTTAAGCTCCATCGGAGACTTTATCAAGTGGGGGGCCCACAGTTGTCTAGGCCAAGTGCCAGTTTATCAGGCATTTGTAACAGACCACCCAGACAGAGGGGATGGGGGCGTTCCCACTGGTTCTTTAAAATGTTGCACTCATTAAAATGTGCCATTGATTTCAGAATAAGGGATTGGGTATATATGACTGAAATAGGGAGATATGTCTTTATCCTGAGGGTTGTGAAACTTTAGGATTTTGTAACTCATGGGCCTATGGATAGTTAGTTCCTGAGTATATTCAATACTGAGATGAATATGTTTTAAGGCACTAACTAAATCAGGAACATAGGGATATTGTGGGAAAGTGGAGTTGACCGAGATTTTAGCTGCGAATTTGCTGAAAGGGTAAGCAAGCTTAAGGGTGCATATGACCTACTCTTGCTCCTATTTATTATCTTCGAGTCATAGAGTCGTTCAGCACAGAAACAGACCCTTCTGCCCAACTCGTCCATGCTGGCCCAAATTTCCCAAACTAAACTAGTTCTAATTGCTTGTCTTTGGACCATATCCTTCTAAACCTTTCCTATTCATGCCCCTGTCCAATTCTCTTTTAAATGTGGTAACTGTATCGGCATTTATACTTCCTCTGGCAGTTCATTCCACATACGACCACCCTCTGTGTGAAAATGTTGCACCTCAGGCCCCTTTTAAATCTTTCTCCTTTCACCTTAAAAATATGTCCTCTACTGCCCTTTTGATCTCCCCTAGCCAATGGAAAAGACCTTTTCTATTTACCTTATCTATACCCCTCATGATGTTATAAATCTCTATAAAGTCACCCCTCAACCTCCTATGCACCAGTGAAATAAGTCCCAGCCTATCCAGTCTCTCCCTATAACTAAAACCCTCCAGTCCAGGCAACACCCTGGTAAATCTTTTCTGAACCCTCACCAACTTAATAATATCCTTCGTGTAGCAGGGTGACCAGAACTGTACACAGTACTCCAAAAGTGGCCTCCAACATTGTTATGTAATTTGTTACGTAACGACAGGACAAATACATTGAAATAAGGCAATCCATAATTATTCAATGTTTATTTGTATGTGATGAATTTTATTACCTGTTAATGTATTCAAAGGTGAAGAACACATAAAGTAGAGCTACCTTCTTGTCCACTTCCACTCGACCCCTACATTATGGGGTGTCTGTATGGCATCATTGTGTCGCCATAGCCTTATTAGATCATAGGGGCTGCTGTCTCATTAGAGAGAAGCAACTGGTGGTGATTTAACCTGAGGGCCACCAGACCTCAGGCGAGGAAAAAGGTTGAGAAGGAGAGTCCTTCACGGTAACCTCAAACCAGTGATGGGAATTGAACCCACACTGTAAATCAGCAATCCAGCCAACTGAGCTAAGCCAATTCCCTGGTAAGGCAGCAGCTGGCCCAAAGCCCTTTCAGCCCATTGAAATAGGGAGATATGTCTTCATTCTGAGGGTTGTGAAACTTTGGAATTTTGTAAACCTTTAAGTGGGCCATTAACCACCATCTAAACCCTTCATTCAGCCTCCTTCGCAATTCTCCTGCTTGAGGGCTGAGGCCAAAAGATGGTCAACCATTTGGCAGTTATGGCAGCATGAACTGTTGTTGGACAGGACACTTTTGGCAGTCCCCCGTACCAATTTAGGGTACACTCCCTTTGACTCTTCCACCTGAACTCTTTAATCTGGATCGCACCCCTGCAGCATTCACCCTATCCCCTCCCTCTCCCGTCTGCACTGAAGGTTTTTATCCCAGCATGCACAAAATCCTCAGAGTTACCCAAAATCAGGGAAACATAGAGTCAAAGAAATGCACAGCAGGGAAACTGACCCTTCGGTCCAACTTGTCCTTGCCAACCAGATATCCTAAATCAATCTAGTTCCATTTGCCAGCCATTGGCCCATATCCCTCTAAACCCTTCCTATTCATATACCCATCCAGATGCCTTTTCAATGTTTTAATTGTACTAGCCTTCACCACTTTTTCTGGCAGCTCATTCCATACACGCACCACCCTCTGTGTGAAAAAGTTGCCCCTTACGCCCCTTTTAAATCTTTCCCCCCCTCACCCTAAACTTATGCCCTCTAGTTCTGGACTTCCCCCACCCCAGGGAAAAGACCCTGTCTATTTACCCTACCTATCAAATGAAATATGCTGATTTCTCACAATGAAACGAAAAACTGATTTGATGCACTTATTTCTGTCGATAATGAGCGTTTTAAATAAGATTAACTGAAATGCAAAAAAATTTGGATATCATAAATAAATAGAATAGAGAAAAAAACATTTTAAAAATCAATATTTGTTGAATATAGGAGTAATACAGAAAAATAAATATTTAAAGAGTTTTGAACAGAAGGTTAGCAGACTTAATAAAAATAAAGAGCTAGCAAAGACCATAAACAGAAATAGTGTCAGTTTTATAAGCATTCAGAATTATCGGGTTGTACAACATGGAAACAGACCCTTTGGTCCAACTCGTCCATGCTGACCATATATTCTAAATTAATATAATCCCCTTTGGCCCGTATCTCTCCAAACCTTCCTATTCATATACCCATTCAAATGCCTTTTAAATGTTCTAATTGTACCAGCCTCCATTAGTTATAGAGTTATAGAAATGTACAGCACAGAAACAGACCCTTCAGTCCAACTCGTCCATGCCAACCAGATATCCCAACCCAATCTAAGTCCCACCTGCCAGCACCCGGCCCATATCCCTCCAAACCCTTCCTATTAATATACCTAACCTTATGTCTTTTAAATGTTGCAATTGTACTAGACTCCACCACTTCCTCTGGCAGCTCATTCCATACACGTACCACCCTCTGTGTGAAGAAGTCGCCCCTTAGGTCTCTTTTATATCTTTCCCCTCTCACCCTAAACCTATGGCCCCTAGTTCTGGCCTCCTCCAGCCCAGGGAAAAGTCTTTGTCTATTTATCCTGTCCATGCCCCTCATGATTTTATAAACCCCTCAGCTTCCGATGCTCCAGGGAAAACAGCCCCAGCCTATTCAGCCTCTCCCTATAGCCCAAATTTTCCAACCCTGGCAACATCCTTGCAAATCTTTACTGAACCCTTTCAAGTTTCACAACATCTTTCCGATAGGAAGGAGACCAGAATTGCACACAATATTCCAACAGTGGCCTAACCAATGTCCTGTACAGCCGCAACTGTGCAAATTAAAGAGTTGAACCAATTAGAAATGAGGGAGACCATTTTGTACTTGTGTGAGTTTGAAATGTATTTAATTTCATTTTCTCCAGAGGAGGATAAGTGTGGGACTGTAGGAGGAAGGCTTTGGAGAAACCAACTGGTCACAAAGGAGTACTGTTTCCATTTTGCCAAATCTGAGTGTCAATTACGTTCAAGTGTGTTTATTTGAAGAGTTGGTTTTATTCAATCAAAAGTATTTACATTTGCCAAGTTTAAAATCTGTCATGAATCAGTGCAATCTGACAGTATTTTAGAATTTTTAAAAAAGTGTTTTCTTTTAAAAGTATCCTTTGAGAAGCAACTTTATTAAGGTTTAATTAATGTAGCAGGAAATGATTGTTTTGGAAAACAATATAAACGTTTTTGATTAGTCTAGTTGAATCAGTTTAATCATCTGTGATTAATGCAACTTTTCAAAAAACTGAAAATGACAAACCATACAGAACTAATTCATTAAGGCTGCTTACAAAACACCTTCCAAACCCACAACCAATACCATTCAGAAGGACAAGAACAGTAGATGGATAGGAACACCATCTTCCGCAAGTTCCCCTTCAAGCTACTCACTATCCTGACTTAGACGTTACACCCATTCTTTTCAGTGTTGCCCATCCAAAATCCCCAATTGCAATGTGGAGCTACCTACACCAAATCGACTGCAGCAGCTTGAGAAGACAGCTCAGCGCCTATCAAAGACAATTAGAGATGGACTAAGAGTGGTGGCATAGCTTTAAGACACAGATCCCCTGAATGAGTTATTAAAATGTTAATTACATTGGTGTATAGTTGTCTTAAATTGAAATAATTATTCAAAAGCTTTTAAAATCTGTCAGCATATCCATGCTTCTAAAAGAATTGGCTTAATTTTGAGATCATCCTCAAAGTAATAAAGAAAGCTAAATTTCCAAAAGGGGTAATTAAGGATTCTACAAGTAGAGAATACACAGGCTGAAACCAATGATGGAGTTTTGGGAAGGAGAACAGAGTCTACTCAACAGCAACAATTTGCTTTCATGCAGGACTCTTAACTCGGTTAAAAAGAAGTAAAGTGTTTTCATAGGAATGTGATCAAAGAAGAATTCACATTGAGCTAAGGAAGGAAATATTAAAACAGGTGATTAACGTTTAGTCTGAGGTAAGTGTTAATGAGTTCTTCAGGAAAAAAAGGAAATGTGAAGGAAATTAAAGAGTGTGAGGCCAGAAACCCAAAGGCATAATCACCAAATAGCTGAAAGTCATCATGCATGCCAATAAACATAAAAAGTTAAGGTTTGAGATGGCAGGATTAGTGGAAGGTATATGTTTGAAAGCAAGAATGGAGATTTGAAGCTGGAGTTAATTAAGCATGAAGATCCTGATGAATGAAGGAAGAAATATCTACATGTTAAAGGACACACTCTCACCTCTTCCAAAAAAGATTTTTCCTCATATCCCCTCTAATATCCACCTTGTATTTTTGGTAAGGTGGTAACTCACCTCTCCTCTAAGAGAAACTGGTCTTCCCTCGCCACTGAATCGAAGCTCCCAATTAATATTTTAGTAGGTTCGGATTGATAAAATGTAGAGCTATTGAAGGCTGTTGAGGCTCCATTGAAAAGATGAAGTGAGGCCATGGAAACAATGATTTGAATTTTAAAATTGAACTATTGGTGGACCAAAAGGCAATGCCAGTCAGTGAATGGGGAGATAATGGAGAACAGGAATTGGTGCAGGTCATGATACAGATAGCACAACTATGAGTGATCTCTGAAAGGGTAGATAATTGGAAGCTGGCCTGAATTGTTATGTCTGCTTGTAACAAAACCAAGGAGAGATTTTCAGAGGCAGATGAGCTCAGATAAGTGCAGAAATTGGTTGCATTAACAGAGCTGAAACGAAAGTGCCTTTATGATAGAGCAGATGTAGGTTGGAAGCTTAAATAAAAATTAAATAAGAGGCTAGGTTTGTCCAGCCTGAAATACTGACCAAGATAACTGAGATGGAAACCGAATTTGAGATGAGATCTTCCCAATGTTTAACTGGAGGACATTACAACTCCTCCAAGTCTGGACAAACAGGCTGACAAATCAGAGATAGTTGTGAGGACAAGAAGCTTGTGATGAGATAGAGCTGGATGTGATAAGGTTACATGTTGTGGAGGTGCTGATGTTGGACTGGCATGGACAAAGTCAGAAGTCACATGGCTCCAGGTTTTAGTCTCACAGGTTTATCTGAAATCACAAGCTTCCATTGGAGTTTGCCCACTCAATCTAACAACCAACGAAGTGCTTTAAAAGCTTGTGATTTCAAATAAACATGTTGGCCTTTAACTACTGTCATGTGATTTCTGACCTTGTCCAGGTTACATGTGATTGAGTGATGTTGTTGACTCCAGAGGTAATGATGTAGTGTCGGGAAGAGAAGCTATTGCAGGAGTTCTCTCCTTGCCTGTAGATGGATAAACAAGTGTGATGGTGGTCAACTGTGTGGGCAACAATGTCAAAGGTTGCAGACAGGTCAAGGCAAATGAAGAGGAATAGTGCACCACAGTAACAGTGACAGAGGATTTGTGACTTTATCTTCACACCAAAATCTTGTTGTGTCTAATTCTTATATAGTATCAGTTCTGGTTAAAATGTGAAAGTTTGAGGCATAATTCTTCCAGTTAATAACTGGGAATTCATTTTAAAAAAAATGTTACTACTCTGCCTTTTGATTGCCAACTTCCACCCAGATACTTGAGTACATAATCTGTAATGACACATGGTAAAATTCTGGGGAGATCCTGCCTGTCACCTCAAACTGATTAGTCCGCTCATTATCATTAGTATGTGTGGGACCTTACAGTATGAGACTTAATTGCTGCATTGCCATATATGACAACTGCTCAAAAATACTTACTTGCCTAATTCATATTGGGTTATACTGATTTTGTAAGAGGTGGTATATAAAATCAAGTTTCCCTTTGCTTTTACACTTAGAACCTATGCCTGTTCTTGGCTCTGCACCTGTGACTGAAACTGGAACTGAATTCCTGTTTCTGGTACAATCACAGGAGCAGAGTTGGGGCAACTCCAAAGTAAAACCTGAAGGATGGATTTTCCTAAACCCACTGCTTGTCTGTAGGACAGTGTTTTGGGCAATAAAGCATATGGTTCCAATAATATCTGATCTAGGAATGGCCATCAAAAAGTAATTGCAGATTTCATGCAAAGGCACCTTGAGTGTGTCAGAAAAGAAGTGTATGATAGAAAAAAAATTAATCAGGACATAGATACTGTATCATGTGTAGTTGTGAGCACTATTATAAGAAGGCTGTTTGAGCTTTCGAAAGGGGACAGCCTTAGGATTGCAATGCATTTTGTCAGTATATTTTATCAAGGGGTGAGGCATGACCTTATGTATCACAGAAATATAATTGACAGGAAACACAATGATGCATAGTAGCTGGAGTAGGCCATTTGGCTCCTTGAGCTCATTAATCCAATCAGCAAGCATCTAATGGAATGTAGCCTTGATTGTGAAAATATTGAAATACAGAGTCATGCTTCAGTCATATGGGAGTTTGGTTAAACTCCACGTCGAGTACTGTGTGCAGTTTTGGTCTTGATTCCTCAGGAGAGATATTGATGCTATGGGGGATGTGCAATGAAGGTTCACCAAACTTGCTCCTGGGATGGTGAGACTGTCCTATGAAGAGAGATTGGGCAAACTTGACTTGTGTTCTCCAGAGTTTTAAAGAATAAGAGATGATCTCATTGAAACTCACAAAATGCTCAAAGGGATAGACAGGTAAGATGCGTCTCCTGGTTGGGAGTCTGGATTTAAGTAGGCACCATTTAAAAATAAGGAGATGCCAGATAGGTCTGAGATGAAGAGTTTTTATTAGACTCAGAGGGTTGTGAACTATTTGAATTCTCTGCTCCAGAGGGTCGGTGGAAACTAAATCCATGAGTATGTTTAAGATAGTGATTTTTGATTTCTGATTACCAGGGTTTATGGGGAAGGGTTGAGTAAAAGACTTTGAAGAATTTGATCTGCTATGATTGTAATGGATGGCAGTGCAGCTCAATGGGCTGAATGGCCTGTTCCCATCTTCCTAGGACAGGGTTATTTGTACCTCAGCCCCATTTAGTAGTTTTTGCTCCATATCCCACAGAGGAATTCTGGCCGGGATCCAGTTCCCCTGCCTGAGACTATGGAACACCAGAAGGCCGGAAATTCTCACAAGGAAATCAAAGAAAACTGCTGACTTCCTGAGGGTTAAAATAGTGCATCCTGCAGCATTTCTTTCAAGATTGATTTGATGATGGTTTCCTCCGAGGCTAACAACTATAGAGTAATAGCCATACAGCATAGCAACTGGCTCTTCGGCCCATCATTTCCAAACAACACTTGCTCCAAAGCCTACTATGCCCTGGCATTTTCACTCAGATGCTTTTTAAAATTTGTGGGATGATCTGTCTTCACCAGCCTCCCACGCAGTGTGCTCCACGTTTCCATTACTCTCCAGGTGAAAAAATCTTCTCCCCAGATCCCCCCAAATCGCTTAGTCCTTACCTTTAAACATATATCCTCTGGTTTTAGACGTATCTGCCATGGGGAAAAGCTTCTCACAATCTACCTTGTCAATGCCTCTCATAACTTTGTATGCCTTAAACAGATCCCTTTCCCTGTCTCCTCTGCTCCTGGGTAAACAAACCCAGCCTACCCAGTCTCTCCTCATAACTGAGATTTTTCATCCCGGGCAGCATTCTGATGAATCTATTCTGCACTCGCTCCAGTGCAATCATATCCTTCCGATGGTGTGGTGACCAGAACTACACACAGAACTCTGTCAGTGGCCTAACCAATGTTTTATAAAGTTGTGAAGAGACTTCCTTGCTCCCATTATCGATGTCCTGCCTAATGAAGGCAAATATCCCATTTGTTCCTCAGTCGTCCCTAGGGACCTACCACTCATTGTGTACAGCCTTCCCTCATTAAACCTCCCAAAATGCATCATCTCCCACTTATCAGGATTACATTTCTTCTGCCATTGCTCTGCCCAGCTTATGTAGCCTGAGACCATCCTCCTCACTTTCGACATCACCACCAAATTTTCTGTCATCTGCAAACTTACTGATTATCCCTTGTACATTCATATCCAAGTCATTAATGAAACTAACAAACAGCAAAGGTCCCAGTACTGAGCCCTGTGTTACATTGCTGGTCACAGGCTTCCAATTATAAACCACCATCACCTGTCGCCTCCTTTTTCTTAGGAAAAGACTAGATTACCTACAGTATGGAAACAGGCCCATGGGCACATTAAGTCCACACCGACCCTCCCAAGAGTAGCCCACACATAGCCATTTTCTCCTGACTAATGCGCCTAACACTATGGGCAATTTACCATGGCCAACTAACCTAACCTGTACATCTTTCGAACATTGGGAGGAAATCCACACCGACACAGGGAGAACGTGTAAACTCCACACAGATGATCACCCAAGGTTGGAATTGAACCTGGGTCCCAGGTGCTGTGAGGTAGCAGTGCTAACCACTGAGCCACTGTGCCACCCTATTTGCAAATTTATTTTGGATCCAGTTTGCCAATTTGTCTTGGATCCCATGGGCCCTTATTTTTTTGACCAAATTCCATGTGGGACCTTGTCAAAGACCTCTGAAGACTAGGTTTATTGGTTTATTGTCATGTGTACTCAAGTACAAAAAAGTAGTGAAAAGTTTACACTATCACCCCACATGACGCCATCTTAGGTACAATGTACCTTGGTATAAATCTTAGATACAAAATAAAGAGATAAAGGAAAAAAAGTTACATCTTATAACTATTCATAACATATGGGCGGAACGGTGGGACAGTGGTTAGCACAGTTGCCTCACAGTGTCAGAGACCAGGGTTCATTTCTCGCCTCAGGCGACTGACTGTGTGGAGTTTGCACATTCTCCCTGTGTCTGCGTGGGTTTCCTCCGGGTGCTCCGGTTTCTTCCCACAGTCCAAAGATGTGCAGGTTAGAAGAATTGGCCATGCTAAATTGCCCGTAGTGTTAGGTGAAGGGGTAAAATGTAGGGGTTGCACTTCGGCGGGTCAGTGTGGACATGTTGGGCCGAAGGGCCTATTTCCACACTGTAAGTAATCTAATAAGCTAGAAAAATAAGAACTAAAGTTTAGAAGATAAACGTTACAGTCTTTCAGTAAAGGGCCTGTGGTAGATCAATGCAGGGGCTTCCACATATGGGTCTGACTGGGATCTCAAGCTGCTGACCACCTGCACTGGTTCCAGTCCAATACCTGTTCCTGTTCCACTCAGGCATTTAGTCTGCTGGCCTATGGAAACCACATTGACTGTACAACCCTCAATAATGTAAGTCACCTTTTCAAAAAAACTCAATTAAATTAGTCAGACCGGAACTCCCTCGAACAAATCAGTGCTGCTGACTATCTCTGTTTTCTGAAATGTTGGCATCAGAAACAGTAGGACACCATCGAAAACCTTTTATGCGATGTGTACTTTGATACTTATTGCCCAGTAATGTTTGTCAAGCTATTATATAATAAACAAGAAAGAGGCAGGTCATGCGGGAATCTTCTGAGAATGGATCAGCACTCTCAGACAAGCCCCACACCTCCCCACCACCCCGTGTGCTGCGACTAACATCATCACTCACTGTTGGCTTGTTCTGCTCCAGGGAATAATGACACTTTCACCACATTATTACAAAGGTTTAAGGTGAGTATTATACAAGGCAATGAGGCAATTTGATTTCTTTTTCATTTATGAAAGCCTGTGCTTCTACTATATTTAAGGTCAAGTTGTATACTGAAACTTACGACAATAAAATCTATCACTGTCTTGGAAATTTCAGTTGAGCCAGTATGACAGATTGCTGGAGAAGAGAGATTTCCACATTGCCACCAGCCTTTGCGCAATGCATTAGCATCTGTAGCAGTGAACTCAGGAGATTTACATTATCAGGATAAAACCAACAGGTGGAATGCAAGGATTGTCAGCCAATTAAACCATAGTCCAGATCAGGTCCGAATTATCCACAATAATTCCAGAAAACAACACCCACTTGAGAGAACAAATCCCTCATCTTTGATTTAAATGGGGCACCCTTTGTTTTTAGATCATTCCCAAAAGTAAAATATCCTCTCAACATTTACCCTGTCTATCCCCATCAAAATCTTGGATGTTTCTATATGTTTGTTCTTCATTCTTTTAAACTCTAATGAGTCTGGCTTCTTATTCTTTCCTAATAAGACAACCTTAACACATCAGGAATCACCAAGTAAACGTTCTCTGGACTGCTTCCATTACAAGTAATTCCCTGTTTTTGAGAAAGAAGAACAAAGCTGGACATAGCATTCCAGCTACAGTCTCACCAGTATCCTCTAGGATTAGGTACAGATTTCCCTACCTCTGTAGTCCTTGTCCTTGAAATAAAGGCCAACATTTCACTTGCCTTCCCAATGTCTTGCTGTCCTATGCTAACTGTTAGTGATTTGTTTTTAATGAGGCTACCTAAAACACCCTCCACAGCACTAGCTTTCAGAGCAATGCTCCTTCATCACATGGTTGTGGAGTATAAGATCATAAGACACAGAATTTACAGCAAAAGTGTACAGTGTGATGCAACTGAAATGATATATTGAAAAAGACCTGGATTGTTTGTTAAGTGTCTCATCTTTTAGAATGAATATATTGGTTTCAGTTCTTTCATAAGTAAATCCTAGAATTCTTTTTTAAACTTACATTCTCAAGTGAACTTTAACAATTGGTGCCATGTCAGCTCAGATAATGTATTGAAGGTGTGAGGTTAAAGTCAGTCTGTCTGTGTCCCAATGTTCAGACTGATTCTATTTCTAAAAAAAAGGGATTTACAGAATCTTACATAGTCATTCTAAAAGGTGAACGGCTGAACAAACGATCCAGGTCTTTTTCAATATGTCATTTCAGTTGCAACACGCTGCAAAATTTTGCTATAAATCCTGTGTCTTACGATCTTATACTCTACAATCACCTACAATCCAAATAAATCTGTTGGACTAAAACCTGGAGTTGTGTGATTTTTAACTTTAATAATGAGAAGCAAGCAAATGGTAGAAATTTTTGTAGCTGTTTTCATGGAAGAAGACGCAGAAAGGATCTCAATAACAATCGGAGGAAATTGCAAATAAAAGGGCGGGAAAAACTTAATTAGATCGCCATTACTAGAAACAAAACACTCAAAAAACTAAAAGGATTAAATGCTGACAAGTTCTAGGATCTGTTGCTATGCATCTTCAGGTCTTACAGGATTTTGCACACCCCAGTCCAACACCGGCTCCTCCAAATCATGATTTCTCATTATTGATTACCAATCCTCAACACCTAAGGAACTAATGCTCACTTTATCTTCTATCTTCCTTCTTATATTTTCACAGAAGCTATTACAAGATATGTTTCTTGCTATTTTTCTCTCATATTATAATTTCTCCCTCTTTATTATTTTGTTTAGTCATCATTTGTTTTCTAAAGGTTTTGCCGCCTAATCTTCATTGCATGAAGCATATCTTTACCGTTTCTTCCTGTTTGATACTATCCTTTACCTGTTTATTTACCCAAGATGGTGCATCCTTCTTGCAGGCTCATCTTTTCTCAATGTAATATTTCTTTGCTCAGAGTAATGAAATATTTCCTTACATATAGTAGAGGGATGTCAAGGCTGTGTTATTAAGTATATTCAAGACATAGAAAGACTTTTAATCAGGAAATCAAGGGTTGGGGGCTAATGCAAGAAAGTGGAGTTGAGGGTCATCAAATAAGCCATGATTTCTTTGAATAGCAGAGAAGACTTGATGGGCTGAATGGCCTACTTCTACTCCCATGTTTTAAGGTCTTATGGTCTTAATTCTGCCATTGGCTTTCTACCATCTTACCTTTTAACCAAGTTTTCTGAGTATACTGCAGCCAACTCAATTTTTGTACCTTTGTAAATATCTTCATTAAAGTTTAAGACATTAACTTCAGACCAAGGTCTCTTATTCAAAAAAATGAAAGTGGAATTCTATCAAGCTACTATTGTTCTTCCTTAAAGCATTTGGGTTCATTCGTCATTTATTAAGCATCAGGAGCCTATGTGTCCTACTTAATAGAACAGTGAGAGCAGATGCATTCAATTTGGAGGCTGTCTTCAGGAAGATGTTTGTGCTGTTAATATGTAACCTTGGGGCACTCACTTGGGAACAAGTTGGGGTCTTGAAGCCTGTGATAAAATCCAGTCCAAAAACCTGGGATATTGTTTCACACTGCTCTGAGTTGGAAATATATCGCTATTCACTCAATGCAACTGGGTTAAAATCCAGGAATTCTCTCATTAACAGCATTGTTGACATGCTTACACCTCCAAGAACTCCAGTGTTTAAGAAAGCAGCTCACTATCACGTGTCTAGTGCAATTAGGAATGGACAATAAATGCTAACCCAGCCAGCTGAGCCTACACCCTGTAAATGAATACAAGAAATAATCAGGAAGGATGCCCAAAGATTGGCGTGAGGGAAATTGATGATCATTAATGGGATGAATAGAGCAGGGGGAATGTATAAAGGGTTAGGATCAGAAAAACAAAGCCCATGGACGATGATAGCTAAAGTACACTGAGGAAGGGCTTGTGTTAACCAATCTACAGTCAGCATCATTGATGTGGTCGTTTTTCCAAACAGTTGGTTGGTGGATTGTATGTCTCCACGGTCCTTGGATCTCCTCATGGAACTGACACCCATCTTTTTGCATCTGAGGTGACCATCAAGACACGGTTAATGTAGAACAGAATCACTCTGGTCAGATAGGGAGAGTGATTCGACATTGGTCTTGTTACGATTGATGCAGCCTTGTTCATTATTTCCAGGAAATGCATCAAAATTATCAGTCACTCCACCAGAACAAATCCTATCACTTGAAACTTCTTGAAGGCTGGAAGCGAAATAATGTTTTCAGATGAAAGTGTGGTTTGCTGAGGGGGCAAAGTGGTTCCAAGGTTAAAAGCCCTAATGGAGGAAACATTTTTATGTGACATTTAATGTGCAAAACATATGGCATTGCACTTAGACTAGGGGGAAAAAGTGATTTCTCTGGGCAAGTGCATGAATTTCACATCAAAAACTTATGCTTATGGACAGAAAGCATGTTTGCCACTCATTCAAACTCTCAAAAAAGCTAATTTAAATCTCTGCCTTTCATGTTCATTTAATTAAGTGCATCGTGATAGCCATGGAGACAACCAAAAGATAACAAGGAATGTGAGGCAGGTTTGTGTATTTGTCGATCATTTTCTACTTACATTTAGCCATAGAGTCATACAACATGGAAACAGACCGTTCAGTCCAACTTGTCTGCACTGACCAGACATCCAATCTGACCTCATTCCATTTGCCAGTACATGGCCCATATCCCTCTGTACCCTTCCTACTCATGTAGCCATCCAGATGTCATTTAAATGTCGTAATTGTACCAGCCTCCACCACTTCCTATGGCAGCACGTTCCATACACGTAACACCGTCTGCATGAAAAGTTACCTTTCCCGTCTCACTTTAAACCTATACCTTCTAGTTTTGGACTCCCCTACCCTGGGGAAAAGACCTTGGTTATTCTTCGTATCCAAGCCCTCAAGATTCTTGAACCTCTATAAGGTCGCCCCTCAGCCTCCGATGCCCCAGAGAAAGAAGCCACAGCCTATTCAGCCTCACCCTATAGCTCAAACCCTCCAGTCCCAGCAACAGCCTTGTAAATCATTTCTGTCCCTGTTTTTCTCTGCTGAAGAAAAGTGCCTGCAAGTGCCAAGAATGTAAAATGTGAGCAAAGAAAATCTAGAAATACGCAACAGGTCATTCAGAACTGGCTTAAGAGGTGGAATTGCCTGCACATGGTTCTCGGTCACTACATGAATGGGATGTTAATTGCTATGTTGTAGCCCATTACTTTGGCCATTTTCTGATAAAGGTATGCACTTTTATTTAGAAAAAAAATAATGTATTACATATTCAACTCTCTTGTCAACGTGGTGGTCTTGAACACTAAGTTTCCATGGCACCAAATACCAACTTCTACCCGCTGACATAATATAATCAGGGTCTAAATGAGTTAATCAGACCCTGATATTTGGAATTCAATCAGGTCCCTTGTCTTGCCAAGATAACACCTTGGAACTGCTGGAATTGAACAACATGCTTATGCAAAAGAAATGCCTATGTTGCTGATATTTTTACCCCCAAACCTCGAACCCACTCTCCATATATCACATTCTTGTCAGACACACAGGTTTGAAGTCAACGCTTCAATGCAAGGTGTGGAGGAGTTTTAAGATAATGAGATTCTTCACACAGCGGTGTTGGGGCAGTAATCAGTCAGATCGTGGATGACGGTCAAAGGAAGCCCATAGCATTTGCATCGTGTACACCGAACAAGAACAAATGTAACTATGCCCAGATAGAAAAGGAAGTGCTTTGATCACCTTCAGAATCAGTTTTTGTTGGAAAGAAATTTCACATTATTTACACATCATAAAGCCCTTGTAGCTACTCTGGCTCTAAAATCTGTAACTGTGATAATGGCAGTACCAGGGATGTAGTGACAAGTTGACCTTGCAGTATAACAACAACATTGTACATTGTAGTTCAAAGAAGAGTACAGGATGTTCCCAATTTACAAACACTTGTATATAGAAATGCAATCCTACAAAGGGATGTAATCTTAAAGAACTGACATACAAACATTTCCCGTACTTATCAGCAACCATTTTATCTTTTCCTGCATTGTATTCCAACTCACGTAGAAATCAACTTGCAGATGGACTCAAGAACAAACTTTACAATGGGAGTTTTAGATGAGAACTTTTCAAACACTGTAATTGAGTCGGACTTCCAAAGAAACTAGTTTTAAAAGGAGTCTATAAACTGTCTTTGAATAAATAGACAGAGTTTAACTGGTGTACAGTGGGGAAATTCCATAATTGGTCTAACGAGTTGTCATGTGAATATGGCTCACGAAATGGGATCCCAGTGATAGATCTTAAGAGACAAAATGCTGGGAGAACTTCATACTGAGAACACAAATACAGAACAACCTCGATTATCTGAACAAGATGGGCAGGAATATTTTGTACAGATAACTGATTGTCCGGATAACTGATTGTTTGGATAACAGATAATGTTTTCACGGGACCATGAGAGCTTGTTCAGATGATCTGGAATTCAGATAATTGACATTTGGATAACTGAGGCTATTCTGTACAGTTAGCAGTGAAAGCCTTAACCAGAAGTTGTATTTATTGGCCTGATCGTGTTCTAGAATCATTGTTAGCACTGTGATCTGGTCTCTCCAGGTCTAAAAAGATTTTGTTTCTGATTGTGACAGTCCTTTAGTTTGCCCCATCACCACCAACTGTTTCAGTTTTGCGCCCAAAATCTGATATTGTCAGCTGTGATGGAAGCTTGTCCAGAAAATTAAACATCATTATGGACTGTTCTAGTGGTTGTACCAGTGGTGATGTATCTGCCAGCGGGAGGCAGCTGAATACATCTGTATTCATTACTTGTTCTCCATGACAGTGTTCCAACTTGCAATTATATACACTTACTATCATAGCCCTCCACTGTTATACCTTGCTCCGTTTAAGTAGATCTAGCCTGTGTTTTGTGGGTCATTTTTATTATAAATTTATGTCCATAAAGATAGTGATTGAGTCAAGCTTCCCAAATAACAGCATGATGCCAGAGATCCTTACCCCAAATCAAAGACCACTATTGTGAGCAAATTTCTTCATCGGTGTCCTTTTCTCTCATTGCCACTGAAATAACTCCTTGAAAGCTGGTGTCTCATCACCAAGTCATCCTTGAGCTACACGTGGAAAGTCCTTGGCACTGGTCTGACTCCCTCAGAGCCAGCTCTCAGAGTAAACAGAACCCCTGACACTCCTGTTTATATCTGTCAGCCAGAGCTCCCCGATCGGACCAGGTTAACAGCCCCCATCAGGGAACTCACGTTCTATGAGCTCCACCTGGCTGACCTCGTTACAATCACTATAGGGGCCTGGGAAATATTTGTGGTACTAAGAGATACTTAGTTGAAATTTTAGGAAAAAGTGAAACTGTCCACGTAGATCACATGATCGTAGTGAGAGATTATCCCAAATTTGAATACAATCTGTTTGTCATCAAGCTTCTTCGTGAACAGGAACGAGTTTGAACTTCCGTGACTTCTGAGCAATTCCAGAAGAAGAAACAAGATTTTCTGTAAGACCTGCAGGTAAACAGATTGTGCAAAACCAGGCTATTCTGCAAGGAGATCCATAACACCTAGTGAACCAGTTGTGAGGCTTAATTTATAGCTTTGAGCCGGCCTTTCCAAAGATTGGAAATCTCACACCGATTTTTATTCATGAAAGAAGGGAGATTCCAATGAGGGCTCCTTCACACTTCCATTCTGACAGCTCTTTCGTCAGTGCCCCCTCTTCACATGAGTCACCTGCTGAATTCTGACATTTAAACATCCTGACAGCCAATTTGACAACTGCTGTCTAACATTAAGCACATTAGGTAACTGTGATCATTGGCTGCTTAGAGGATATGGGACCACATAAGTATGGTACCAGGTGGGTAGGGATATGGTGCCAGCAGAAGGATGCCAGATACATTTTGGACAGGGTATCAGATGAGTAGAATGCTGGGTAAGTAGGGTGTCATCCTGGAAGTGTGCCACCTGGGTGGAGGGAGGAGATTGCCTAGAGGATTGGATGCCAGCTGGGTAGGAGTGGGGTGTCAGGTGCCAGGCAGCATGCCAGCTGGTGAAATTACTGGCAGGGGAGACAGTGGGATGCCAGGGATAGAACGCCAAATGAGTAGAACAGGGCAGGATATACACAGTTAGTGGTAGGGGCTTGGGAGTGTTGTCAAACGCTCCAGTACGAAAGTGGCATAATGGGTAGACAGGGTGGTGAAGAAGGTGTTTGGCACGCTTACCTTCTTCGGTCAGAGCATTAAGCACAGGAGTTGGGATGTCAAGTTATGGCTGTATAGGACATTGGTATGGCCACGTTTGTACTATTGTATACAATTCTGGTCGCCCTGTTATACGAAGGATGCTATTAAACTAGAAAGGGTGCAAAAAGGATTTACAAGGATGTTACTGAGACCAAAGGATTTGAGTTATAAGGACAGGCTGAATAGGCTGGAACTGTTTTATCAGGAGTGTAGAAGGATTAGGAGTGACCTAATAGAGGTTTATAAAATCATGAGGGACATAGATAAAGTGAATAGCAAAGATCTTTTTCCTAGAGTAGGGGAGTTCAAAACTAAGGGGCATAGGTTTAAGGTGAGATGGGAAAGATTTAAAAGGGACCTGAGGGACAACATGTTCAAACAGAGCATAATGGATATATAGAACAAGCTGCCAGACAAAGTGGTAGAGGCAACATTTAAAAGACATTTAGACAAATACATAGATAGGAAAGGTTTTGAGGGATATGGGCCAACACAGGCAAATGGGACTAGTTCAGTTTTGGAAAGTGGGTCAGTGCAGATGAGTTGGACTGAAGGGACACTTTCCATGGTATATGACTCCGTCTACTAGTATTGGGTAGTGTAGCAGCTGAGTAGATAAAGTCATAGAGTCTCAGGGACAATATCTCTGTAAACCTTTCCTATTCTTGTACTTGGTGCAAATGTTTTTTTAAATGTTGTAACTGTATCTACATCTACCACTTCCTCTGGCAGTTCACCCTCTGTGTGAGCAAGTTACCCAATCAGGTAGGATGTCAAGTGCAAAAGTGTAGAGTGCTAGATGGTTCAGGCGCCAAATGGGATGGCAAGTGGGTAGAATGTAAAGGTGCAACGTGCCAAGTGGGGCTGGTAGGTGATGCAGAGGTTAAGATAGGTTAGTGTGGATAGGAGTAATGAGCTGTGGTGGGGGAGGGGAGGGTTGCTTTCAGGTCTGGGAGTTTCTGGCTCATCTTTGGGGTGGTTGTGTCAGGTCCAGCCTGGTTTGGTAGGTTCCGCTGTGGGCAGGGGTGGCAGGGTGTTGGTTGGATCGGTCCAGCAAGGTGTGGGGTCACCTCCTGCAGCAGAGGTAGGAGGGTCAGATTTGATCTGATCTGACCACTCCAGGTGGCAGGTCTTGGTCAGAGGACTGTAGTATCAAGTCCAGTGGTGAGGGAAGGAGATAACATATCAGATGATGGGGAAAGACGTATTGGGGTCAAAGTGGGGTAGGAGGATTGTGTATCAGAGGGTGTTGGGTCAGGTTCTGAGGGGACTGTGGGGTGTAAATGATCTGGGGGAGGTGTAGTTGTTTGCGGTCTGTTAAACAGTTATATGGGAGTTGGACTATATATTTAATAATCCAACCTTTCCCTAAGTAACCATTTTACTTAATCTCATCAGAACCCTCTGAAGTCATCGCTTTAAATGTAGACTTCTGGAAGACTACACTTAGAGGAACTGCCTATGCAATTAGATTAGATTCTCTATAGTATGGAAACAGGCCCTTCAGCCCAACCAAGACCACATTGATCCTCTGAAGAGTAACCCACATAGATCCATCTCCCTACACTATATTTACCCCTGACTAATACACCTAACACAATGGGCAATTTAGCATTGCCAATTCACCTAATCTGCACATCTTTTGTATTGTGGGAGGAAACTGGAGGAAACCCACACGAATGCAGGGAGAATGTGCCAATTCCACACAGACAGTCACCCGAGGCTGGAATTGAACCCGGGTCCCCAGAGCTGTGAGGCAGCAGTGCTAACCACTGAGCACCATGCCACCCTTGGAAATCTTTAATTTCCAGGCAATTCCTTCAGAGTTTGCCTCAATGCAGATTCCACAGGGTCCTCATATACAGTTCCTATTTACTGGCGATCTGAAAATCTGGGCCATTGTTATAAAAGAAAAAACATCTGTTGTTATTTCATCAAGGGTGTATATTGACAGAGACCTATTTGTTTTTTAATTTTGTGGTTAGTAACTACAAATATTTAATAAGGAAAAGAGGAAGCAGTATAATATATTAATTTGGAGGGACATTATAAAATAAAGGGTACTATAATAAAGGAACAGAGAAGTCCTGGCTAAGTTATTAATGGTGGCAAGACAGTTGGAGAGAGCTGTTTAATAAACATACTGTATTCCAGGCGTCATTAATAAGGGCACAGAGTCCAAGAGCAGGAAAGTTATGACAAACTTATTTAAGTCACTGGTTAGACCTTATCTGGAGTATTGTGCAAAGTTCCTGGTGCCACACTGTATCTGAATATATTGGAGGAATTCCAGAAGATGTTGACAAGAATGGTTCCAGAAATAAGACTCGCCAGTTATGAGGATAGATTAGAGAGGTTCTGACATTCTCCTTGGAGAAGATAAGGCCAAGAGGAGATTTATTGGAAGTTTTCAAAATCACGAGGCCTGAACAGTGTGACTAGAGAATGACTGTTCCCAAACAATATTTTTCACTGTATCCCAGTACATGTGATACTAATAACTAAATAAATCACCAGAAATGGATGGAGAATCGGGGGCAGTTTTAAAGTGATTTGCAAAAACAGCAAATGTGAGGTGTGAAAAATCTTTCCCACATGGGGAATAGTTAGGTTACAGAATGTACTGCCTGGTAGTGTGGTAGAGACCAGTTTAATTGAGACACTCAATAGAGCATTCTATGTAAACAATGTGCACGTTTATAGGGAAAAGGTAGGAAACTAGCACTGTTCCAATGCTCTGAGAGCCAGTGCAGATATGATGGGCTGAATGGCCTTCTTCTGCATTGTAACAATTCTATGATGTTTGTGCATATTTACATCATTGAATATTGTGGGATCTGAACATCCAGTGCCTGTGTTTGCAAGTTTCTTTCAATCTGCAGCCGTGGGTGGGGGAAGAGGTTGGTGACCTTACCTGCTTTGCTGAGTTTATTAACCTTTTCTGAAGCACTGTTCTATGATGCTAGCCTGATGGTAATGACACACAGCGCTAGCCTCTTTGAAGTGATTTTTATTCTTTTTCACTCTTACTGTCCTGTGTGCCTACATACAATACATCTCCTGCATCAGTCTCCTCTGGGAGGCTTAGAGACCTGAATTAATGATGTCCCGCAGTCTTCCTTTCTGCATACTGCCAGATCCTGCTGCCTTGCCTGGTGTTCCTGTCAAAAAGTATGATGAATAGACAGAAACATGCAGTGAAGTTATCAGAGAGCAAAGTGTGTAAGTGAAGTACTTCTTCCTTAAATGGTTAGCTTCTTGTGCAGAGCTGAAGTTGCACACACAACTGTTTTTCTTAAAGTTTAACTAAAGTTTCTTTACATTCCAGCAAGTGGGCCTGAATCTTTCAGTACCCAAAGCAATGTAAAAGGGACTGAAGTCTCTGTTATGCATTGGAACCCTGTGTAGTCCTAGCTCACGTTGTAATTGCACACAGGCCTATTAGATTTCTGGGGGGGTTCATTCACGTTATTCAGGACACTCCATTAATGAACTTAGGATTACAAACTTGAGTCAAACTTTGTGCAGAAATTACCTGGATACTTACTCTGGAAATGTTGATCTGTGGTGTAACTTGCAGATTGCCCAACGTGACTGAACTAAACATGTTGACTGACTACTACTCCCTCCCCAACTAATTAGTCTTCCCACTGACCTGACACCCCTTCCACCCAAAGCCCACCCTAAGTACTCCAGGACCTGGCTTCACGCTCACTCACCCACTCACTGATAGGCTTGAGAACTTTAAAACCTTTTCTGAATGCGGCAGATACTGTTATAAAAAGCAGCACATCCAATCTTGGTTCAATTTCCTCGATGGTCATTTGCCTTGCCCTAAAGATGCTGCTCTGGCATAATTTGGTTATTTTCGTAGTGGGATCAGAAGTCCCAGTTGAAAATGTGCAATATCATTGAGATGTAGAAAGCTTCATGGCAAGTCAGTAGGTCTAGCATTGTCTTCAATGGCTACACAAAAGGGTTCATCAATGAAATTGTCAAACTCTGGATACCACTCTCTTTGTTTCAACAATTAAAAATCACACAACACCAGGTTAAAGTACAGCAGGTTTATTTGCAAGCACAAGCTTTCGGATCGCTGCTTCTTCATCAGGTGACAAGTGTGGCAGGATAATAGGACACAGAATTTATAGCAAAAAAGATCAAAGTGACATCCAACTGATGCGATGTATTTTACAAAGCTAGATTGCTGTTAAGTCTTTAATCACTTAGAATGGAGATCAGGTTTCATTGATTAATATATAAATCCCAGATATTCTTTCAAGCCACAGCTCCAAGATAACTTAAGGTTTTATCAGTGTATAAAAAAAGGCCAGCTCAGCTCAGACAATGCATTAAAGGTGTAAGGTTAGAGTCTGTCTGCATCCTTACCCTGAGTCAGACCAGTTCTATTTCTCAAGTAGAAATTTATAAAATGTTACATTAACTGACTGCCTACAGATTGTGTGATTTTTGAACAAAATAGAATGTATCTGCAAATACAAACCTGCAAATGCAAATTCACCCCAGAGACGCATATATGTGTGTGTGTGTGCATGTGTGTCTGTGTGTGTATGTGTGTGTATGAGGGAGAGAGAAAGTGCGTGTCTGGGGGGTAGGGGGGGAGAGAGAGAGAGAGAGCGTGTCTGAATGGGAGAGAAGGAGAGTGTGCGTGCGTGTCTGTGTGAGAGTGTGTGTGCGCATACCGGATAGACTATGTGCGTGAGTGTGATGGAGTATATGCCTGTGAGAGGGTGTGTGTGAGAGAGAGAGAGA
>NC_057711.1:143212071-143228993 GCF_004010195.1 Chiloscyllium plagiosum | reverse complement strand
TGTGTGTGTGTGAGAGAGAGAGAGAGAGACAGAGCGTGTGTATGGGAAAGAGTCTGTGTGAGAGTGTGTGTTTATGTATGAGTGTATATGTGTGTGTGTGAGAGAGAGAGAGAGAGACAGAGCGTGTGTATGGGAAAGAGTCTGTGTGAGAGTGTGTGTTTATGTATGTATGTATATGTGTGTGTGTGTGTGAGAGAGAGAGAGAGAGAGAGACAGAGACAGAGCGTGTGTGTGAGAAAGGGTTTATGTGAGAGTGTGTGTGAGATAGTTTATAGCGTAGTGGGGTCATCTGTACTGTGACATGAACCCAAAATCCCAGTCAAGGTTGTCCTCATGGGTATCCAACTTGACTATCAGCCTCAGCTCGCTTATAAACAAAAAGTCTGCAGATGCTGGAATCTAAAGTAAATCAGCAGAAAGTTGGAAGATCACAGCAAGCCAGGCAGCATCAGGAGGTGGAGAAGTCGACGTTTTGGGTATAACCCTTCTTCAGGACTTGGAGGGGGGAGGGGTGGAGTGGGTATAGGGGGAGCTACAGGTAAAGGGCTTTCCTTGATGAGTCTGTCTCTCAATAACAGAGAGGGATGGAGATCCAATCTTTCACTGTGGCTTTTGGACTTTCAGAAATAAAGAGAAAGGGAGTGTAAATAAGCACTGCACATCTGGGTTTTCACTCAGGCAATGTTTATCATCATACAAAGTTAAACCTTTCAAGTGCAGTCTTGTCAGTATTCCTTAAGGTGAAAGCCAAGTTTAGCTCCCGTGTTCCAGAGTTTCCAACCATTAGACTTAACTGGAAGAAAGGAAGTATTGCAGTGCATTGCGAATTATCACAGAGAAATATTACGACAAAGTGTTTACTTTGGATGATGGACTTGCAGACCCATTAGAAGCTGTTTGTGAATTATCATTTATCAAGCACAAGGAGAATTTTAAACTTCCCTAGTAGCTTTGCATAAGAGTTGTAACCCCAACTCAATCTGGATATATTCCTGGAGGTTTCATCCTTTGCCTGTGATCTTCCCACTCTGAGAAACAGCCCTTTGTTTCAAAATAAAATACTTTTGTAACTAAAAAGAGAAATGTTTGAAGAAAACAATTTAAAGAACAAATATTTAACACCCTTTCCTTCACCAAAGCTGTGTCCACAAATTTAATATTTAATTTCTGGAGACAATATGAGATTCCCGAAGGATTGATAGTGCAACACAATGGCATTTGTCGATCATTTGGAGTCCTGAGGTCAAATGTAAAGAGATTTCTGCTTGGTGTCCATATCGGGAAGTTTTGTAGCATCTGGTGACCTTATTTTCTTTGATGGTGAATATGTAAGAAGTTGTCCAAAGTGCGATGAAGTTGGCTCTAAGACCTGAGTCAGATTTTCAACTGGCCAAGGAGTGGGGGCTCAGAATATGTAGGAATTAAAACTTGAGATCCCAATGCCTCTGGGATGAGTTGTCACTGAGTCCCATCTGGAGAAACATGTCCGGCACCAGAGATAAGGGTGGAATCTTTCAGGCCTGCCCAAAGCTTTTTGAAGGGCATGCAGAGGGAGCTTAATTGAGCAAGAGGCAAAAATACAGTTTCCTGATACTGGGTTATAGTTTTGCTATTAAGTTCTCAAAACTGTTCAGGAGCCTTTCTTGCAGTCAGTAGTATGTCTCAGTAGTACGTCATAAATACCCATAAAACACCCAGCAAGCTGGAATAATGTTCATGGAGACAATTTTGGATTGGTCCAACACCATAAACACTTGTTCAAAACGCTGATCGTAAATATGAGGTATATGTTCAGTGGGGTAGACTTCTTTCTAGGTGCTCTAGTAAGTATGCACCCTTCCATAGTTCCCACTGAGGCTTCAGAATAAATCTTGCAAGGCCTTTCTGTGGTCTTAATGGTATCATTGAAGGAAATTAGAGTTTAGATCAGAGTGGTGCTGGAAAAGCACAGCAGGTCAGGCAGCATCCAAGGAGCAGGAGAATCGACGTTTCAGGCAAAAGCCCTTCATCAGGAATAGGGAAGTCAGCCTATCTGGCAAGAAAGAGTGGGGCATCTGAACCATTAAAGTTTCTCAATGAATTTTGTTTTTGCCTCATTAAAGACTTAGAATAGTTGTAAACAAAGCTCAAGCAGTACAAGATGCATCTCTCAGGTACCTGTGAGCTGAGAAGAGAAGAAACCATATCTTTGAGGATCTATCCTTGTTCCATCCCTTTGCTGAAACCCTTTGCTAGATATTTACATTTTTCTATTAAGATAGAAGGTCAGAGTTCTTGCAATTCCTGGCTTGCTCTTCGGAGGGTTGGTGTGGACTTGTTGGGCCGAAGGCCCTGTTTGCACACTGTAAGTAATCTAATTCACCTGACCTGCACGTCTTTGGACTGTGGGAAGAAACCAAAGCAACCGGAGGAAACCCACACAGACACGGGGAGAATGTGCAAACTCCACACAGACAGTCACCACAGGCTAGAATCGAACCTGGGTCCCTGGTGCTGTGAGGTAGCAATGCTAACCACTGAGCCACCGCATCACCCCAGGTTACTTAAAAAGTAGACTGAATCTGAGATGTAGTGTGGTTATGAGGAATGGTAGGAGCAGTTTGAAATTGAACTCTGTTCTTTCCTTCAGCAATGGTTTAACATGTGAAAGAGAGGACTGAAAGGTTTTCAGACATTGCATTGCAATGGAGATCTTGGTAAAAGAGGTGGAAAAGAGGAGAGATGTCCTCTTAAAATGAGAGGGGCTGGAGGTTCACTGGACGGAAAGGGCAGATTGAGAGAAGCTATTTTCTACTGTTTGGCAAGTATAGGGCTAGATGGCTAAGTCAAACATTTAAAGGCAGATCATTCAGGAGTGAAATTTGGAAATATTTCTTCAAGCACAGGATTCTAGAAGTTTGAAATTCTATTGCACGAATTTGATCAGCCCAGATCTTTTAAAAATTTTAAAACTGATTGTTAACAGCTTGCTCGCCACTAACAGTCACCATTAACAGCTATACACCTGAGCAGTCAGATCATTATCCACTCACTTGTCTGTCCAACTGTTCTCCTCTGTCTTTGGGATCTATCCCCACCTATCGTTTACTCCTTACCTGCTCCTCAACCCATCTTCTGCATAAAAACCAACATTTTCCTGGCTACCATCAATTCTGAGGAAGGGTCACCAGACCTGCTGAGCTTTTCCAGCAATTTCTGTTTTTGAACCAGTGTTAATGTTTTGAATTCCTACTGTATCAGTTAGATCTCTTACAGCAACAATGCCAGGGGTTCACAAACCTTTTCTTACAGGGGACTGTTTTAAGGCTGGTAAAGTATTACTACTCTCCTCACTGTGAACTGTAAGGGCGACGGGGAGGGCCAATCCGTAAGGGGAAGTTGGATGGAAAACCGAGAGTTGAAGAAATTTCATTAATTATTATATGCAGATCCAGGCTTCAAGATTAAGTCATCAGACCACACCCACAGAGTTTGTAAAAACACGAGGAGTGAAAGCTGTACACAGCTGTTCACTCTGTCAGAGCTCCATGGCACCATTAATGCCTCTGATCTCACAACCGCCAGTTTGGGAAGCCCTGAATTATGCTGTGATGTTTCTAAGATCACAACTGTAACTTTTTTTGGGCTCTGTTGCAGCCTGACCTGTAGGTCTATAATTTCAACTTTTGCATATCTATTTATCCTGCTTGAAATTCCCGGTGTTCTGCATGCACTGTGGCATTATTCTTTGTGCTATTTCTAGCTGGAGCATTATATCCAAGAACAAGAAAATTAAGATCAAAAGTTCAGAAAGTTGACAGACAAAAGACTTACCAGATTACTCACTTGTTCTTGGATGAAAGTTGGCATTTCATATCATCCTGCCCAATCTGGGTTCCACTCCACACTTTGTTGGTTGATGCAAGAAAGCAAGCTAGACTCTACCTTCCCATACCATTGGAAGTTTTAGCTTTATGTGTTTAGATGGTTCCTAGTTGCACCTTTATAAAATGCCCTTATGTATTCTTTTCATTGTTCGGTTACTCAGTCTGTATCATTCTTTACTTTTTCTCAGGAAGTTGGAAACACATGGTGGCATGATTGCTCAGTGGTCGGCAGTGCTGCCTCACAGCACCAGAGACCTGGGTTCGATTCCACCCTCAGATGACTGTCTGTGTGGAGTTTGCACATTCTCCCCGTGTCTATGTGGGTTTCCTCCGGGTGATCTGGCTTCCTCCCACAAACCAAAGATGTACAGTTTAGGTGGATTGGCCATGCTAAATGACCCATAGTGTTCAGGGATGTGTAGGTTAGGTGTTTTAGCCATGAGAGATGTGAGGATGGGTCTAAGTAGAATGTTCATTGAAGGGCTAATGTGGACTCATTGGGCGAAATGGCCTGTTTCCACAATATATGGATTCTATGCATATAAATTGTTCTTTGAATTAATGCTCACACATTACTTCAGATCCTAAAGATAGCAGCTAAGACATCATTTACTTAATTGTTAAGCAAATCTCTATGAGGTAATCTGCCTGACGTAGGATGCATTTTGATGTTTAATCCTTTAAGCTTTTGCATAACATGGCTTAGTTTGTAACATTTCTGGGATTTAGTCTACTTTGTGGGAAAAATCCATTTAAACATCTTGCTAGCCAGCTGTGCTGATTCTGTTGTATTGTTCAATAGACTTTCTGAGCTTTGACTATTCTACTATTTATTTAGCTGAATCAATGATTTACTAGAATGTGTTTTTGTCTATCTGTCTCCTTTCTTGCCTAAAGATTATGTTTTATAACCTTTGCTTTGTCCAAATACCAACTTTTCTTACTGCTTAGCGGAAATTCCCTTGTGTAAGGCTTCCAAATAATGTTGGACAGAGGGTAAATGCCACAATACTAAGCAATGTTCCTGTCAAATGGATTCCTATATGATGACTTATTGAACTTGCTTTTTTGTGTATTTAGATTCTAGACTAATTCTGATCGTTCCTCTGGTTGTTTCGAAACAATGTATCTGGCCACATTGCAATACCAAACTAATGGGAATCTGTGCTGAAAACAAAAAATCCTGGAGGTCACAGCGGGTCAGACAGCATCCACGGAGAGAGAACAAGCTAACATTTCGAATCCAGATGACTCTTCATCAGAGCTGACGTGAAGTGTGGAGGGGACAACATTTATGCCATAGTTTGAGGTGGGGGGATGGGGGTGGGAGGTAGTGGGTGTAGGGTGCTGGTGGAGAAAAGATGCTGATAGTTCAGGTTAAGTGATTAGAATGTGAGAATGGTAGAACAATGGCATGTCATCTGCCAGACTTGAAGGACAGTAACTGGGATGAGGGGAGGGGAGAAAGGACATGATAATAAGCTAATGGGCAGCACGGTGGCACAGTGGTTAGCACTGCTGCCTCACAGCGCCAGAGACCCGGGTTCAGTTCCTGCCTCGGGACACTGTCTGTGTGGAGTTTGCACATTCTCCCTGTGTCTGCGTGGGTTTCCTCCGGGTGCTCCGGTTTCCTCCCATAGTCCGAAGATGTGCAAGTCAGGTGAATTGGTCATGCTAAATTGCCTGTAGTGTTAGGTGAATGGAGTAACTGTAAGGGAATGGGTCTGGGTGGGTTGCTGTTCGGAGGGTCGGTGTGGATTTGTTGGGCCGAAGGGCCTGTTTCCACACTGTAAGTAATGTCCCTGGTGCAGTGGTTAGCACTGCTGCCTCACAGCACCAGGGTCCCAAGTTCGATTCCAGCCCCAGCCAACTGTCTGTGTGGAGTTTGCACATTCTCCCCGTGTCTGCGTGGGTTTCCTCCGGGTGCTCCGGTTTCCTCCCACAGTCCAAAGGTGTGCAGGTCAGGTGAATTGGTCATGCTAAATTGCCCATAGTGTTAGGTGCATTAGTCAGAGGGAAATGGGTCTGGGTGAGTTACTCTTCGGAGGGAATCTAATCTAATCTAATCTAAAAGAATGGGAAGAAATGGTTCACAGTTTGAAGGTGTTGAACTCAATATGAAATCCAGAAGGCTGTAAAGTGCCTAGTCTGAAGATGTGATGTTGTACCTCCAGTTTACGCTGTGATTCACTGGTACACTGCAGCATGCTGAGGACAGGCAAATGGGCATGCGAGCAGGATGCTGTGTTAAAATGACTAGGAATGGGAAGGTCAGGGTCCTTCTTACGCACAGACCAAAGGTGCTCCGCAAAGCAGTCACCAAGTCTGCGTTTGATTTCTCCAATGTAGAGTAGGAGTACTCATTTTGTATGTTCAGGACTTATCCTCTTTCCAGTATAGTTTCCTGCTTGAATTAAGTTATTGCTATGCCTTCATGCAATATTGAACCTAAATGCACAGAACTCACTGGGATCCTGGCACCCACACAACCTGCAAGCTCCTAGCCAGTTCAAGTCCAAAGCTAAATGTTAATTCTACTGGTTGGGCTAATAGATTAAGTAATCGACTTAAAGAATACTTGGCTATTTTTAATCTCAATAATTGTCTGCCTAACTGGTCTAGATGAATTATTATGGGCAGTGAGGAAATGTCAGAGACATTGAGCAAGTATTTTGGCCTGAATTAGCATCAAGCTGGAGAACTTCTCTATTGTTATGAAAATGGCTGGGGGACGAACACATCCAGAAGTCTAGCCCTCAAATCTGACATCTATTACTTCCTAAATGACACATCGGCAGTTCACAGATGCTACACATGTTAAAGTGCAGTTGTCCCAGGCTGATCTGATTTTCGCTGACTGGACGAATTTATGCACTTTTGACCTGGTAGGAGAAGATCTAAAGCAAATGAAAGCCTTTGGCGAGGCAAAGTATCCTTTCGGATATGATTCCAGGCACCTTTGGGGGTGGTCCGGTGCCTTTGGGAAAGATAAGGAGTCCTTTGGAATAGAAAGATATCCTTTCAGACTGTTAAATGTAGATATGAACACTCAGAAAGTGTGCATAAACTCACTGGAGCTGAAGAAGTGAGCCTTGAAGGATAAGTCAAAGGGAGCTGTCAAGTAGTCAAAGTATTTAAAACATTTGCTCTTTAAATACTTCATAAAAACTGTCAGAAGTGTTTAAAAATACCGTACTTGTTGTTTCATTCCACCTTTATAATTCTGAGGCTTATCATTTCAGGACTAATGCTGCATGGCTGATGCACAGACTCATCACAGTGGAGTATTTATCACTTCACAGATTAATTAACAGTTGTAAATGGCTAATAGATTTTTGAACTGAGTCTGGTAATGCACTTTTTTAAGGGATTGAAGAAAGCTAAATCAAATGAATAGATTTCATCAATTCTTTTTTTTAGAAAATAGTCATTTTATCGATAAATACTGAAGAGAATATGAACCAAAAGGGTACGTTAGCTAGTAATATAAAAGAAGATTGAAGTACTTTGTTTAGGTATCTAGAAGTTAAGAGAGAGAGGCAAAGAGTGGATATTAGAAAACGAGGCTGGGAAACAAAGAAACTGCAGATGAACTGAATCGATATTTTGCATCAGTTCTCACAGTGAAAGACAGCAGCAGCATATCAGAACTTCAAGAGTGGCAGGAAGTAGAGGTGAGGGTAGTGGCCATCACTAAGGAAAAGATGCTTGGAAAGGTGGAAGGTCTGGAGGCGGACATATCAGCCAGATCAGATGAATTACACCCCAGAGTTCTGAAGGAGATAGCTGAGGAGATTGTAGAGGTAGTGATGGTGCTCTTTCAGGAATCGCTGGAGTCAGGGATGGTCCCAGAGGACTCGAAAATAGCTAATGTAACATCCCTGTTTAAGAAGAAAAGGGGCAGAAGACAGGAAACTGTAGGCCGATTAGTTTGACCATAGTCATTGGTAGGATTTTAGAGTCTAGTATTAAGGATGAGATTGTGGAGTATTTGGAAATGCATTGTAAAATGGGGCAGAGTCAGCATGTCTTTGTCAAGGGGAGGTTATGCCTGACAAATCAATTAGAATTCTTTGAAGAGGTAACAAGCACGTTCGACAAAGGAGAACCAGATGACATGATCGATTTGGATTCCAGAAGATCTTTGACAAGGTGCTGTACAGGAGGCTGCTAAATAATGCTAAATAAATTAGGGTGGCACAGTGGCTCAGTGGTTAGCACTGCTGCCTCACAACGCTGGGGACCTGGGTTCGATTCCTGCCTCAGGCGACTGTCTGTGTGGAGTTTGCACATTCTCCCCATGTCTGTGGGGGTTCCCTCCAGTTGCTCCAGTTTCCTCCCACAATCCAAAGATGTGCAGGTTAGGTGAATTGGCTGTGCTAAATTGCTCATAATGTTAGGTACATTAGTCAGGGGTAAATATCGGGGAATAGGTCTGGGTGGGTTACTCTTCGGAGGGTCGGTGTGGACATGTTGGGCCAAAGGGCCTGTTTCCACACTGTAGGGAATGGAATTGACTCAAATCATAAGTTAAGAGCCCATGGTGTTAGGGGCAAAGTACTGGCTTGGATATAGGAATGGCAGGACGCACAGAGTAAAGATAAACAGGTCTTTATCAGGAATGGCAACCAGTAACATGTGGAGTTCCGCAGGGATCTGTGTTGGGACCACAGCAAATCAGGTTATACATTAAAGATTTGGACGAAGGAACTAAGGCATTGTTGCTGAGTTTGCAGATGACACAAAGATAGGTAGAAGGACAGGTAGTGTTGAGGAAGCAGGGGGGCTGCAGAAGGACTTGGACAGGCTGGGAGAGTGGGCAAAAAAGTGGCAGATGGAGTACAATGTGGGAAAATGTGCGGTCGGAAGAATAGAGGCATAGACTATTTTCTAAATTGGAAAGCAGTCGGAAATCTGAAGTACAAGGGGATGTGAGAATTTTAATTCAGGATTCTCTTAATGTCAACCTGCAGTTTCAATTGGCAATTAGGAAGGCAAATGCAATTTTAGCATACTTTTCAAGAGAGCTAGAATACAAGAGCAGAGATGTACTGCTGAGGCTGTATAAGGCTCTGGTCAGACCACATTCAAAATATTGTGAGCAGTGTTTGGCCACACATCGAAAGAAAGATGTGGTAACATTGCAGGGACGCCAGAGAAGGTTCACAAGAATGCTCCCAGGAATGAAGGGCTTGTCGTATAAGAAGCAGTTGAGTACTCTGAGTCGATACTCAATGGAGTTTCGAAGGATAAGGGAGCTTCTGACTGAAACTTACAGAATACTGAGAGGCCTGGATAGATTGGACATGGCAAAGATGTTCCACTCGTCAGAGACTAGGACTGAATGGCACAGCCTCAGTGTGAAGTGATGACCCTTTAGAACTGAGATAAGGAGGAATTTCTTCAGCCAGAGGGTGGTGAATCTATGGAACTCATTGCCTCAGAGGACGACAGTGGCCAACTCGTTGTGTGTATTTAGATAGGTTTTTGATTGGTAAGGGGATCAAGGATTATGGGGAGAAGGGAGGAGAATGGGGTTGAGAAATATATCAACCATGATTGAATGATAGAGAAGACTCAATGGTCTGAATGGCCTAATTCTGCTCCTATATCTTATGGTAATTGTCTTGGCCCATAGCCTTGTATACCTTGGCATTACAGATGCACGCCTGTATTTCAAATTCCCATCTCCTGGATGAAAGAAATGTCCCCACATCCCCTCTAAACATCCTGCCCCTGACCTTAAATCAATGTCCCTTGGTCATTGATGCCTTCACCAAGGGGAGAAGTTCACTCCTGCCTACCCTACCTATGCCCCTCAATTTTATCCATCTTAATCAAGCCTCCTCTCAATCTCCTCTGCTCCAAGGAAAACAATCTCAGTCTATCCAATCTCCTTTTATCTGAAACTCTTCAGTCCAGGGAATATCCTGGTGAATCTCACCAGGACTCTCTCTATTGCTATCACGTGTTTCCTATAATGTGGATTCCAGAACCTCACACAATTCCCAAGCTGCGGCCTAATCACTGGTTTATACAGTTCGAGCATCACCTCCCCGCTCTAACACACTGTACCATGGCTAATAAAGGCAAATAATTCCATATAGGAGAAAGTGAAGAGTGCAGATGCCGGAGATCAGTTTCAAAAAGTGTGGTGCTGGAAAAGCACAGCCTCTTCCTTCATCAGGAAGAGCTCATGCTTAAAAGGTTGACTCTCCTGCTCCTTGGATGCTGGCTGTGCTTTTCTGGCACCACAAATATTCCATATGCCTTCTTAAGTAGTTTATCTAACTATCCCTCTATCTTAACATTAAAAAAAAATTGACTAATACACAAGAATGCTTCAAAACAAATATTCTTCGCTGCTGAATAGTGCTTCATTTAAACATAGAGATGGAAGTAAAAATACAACCTTTTTGTGTAAAAACTGAAATGACTGAGGATGCTGGAAACCTGAAACAAAAACAGACATTGTTGGAAAAGCTCAACAGGTCTGGCAGCATCCGTGGAGAGCAATCAGAGTTAACATTTTGGGTCCAGTGACCCTTCCTCAGAACTCTCACTTCAATCTATTTGTATCGTGTCCCACAAAACCACAGGATGTCACAGGGTACTTTTCAGCCAATTAAATGTCTTCTTTGAAAGTTTGGCTCATGTAATGTAGGGAGTCACTTCAAGAGGTCAGAGTTTATTGAGTGATTTATTCAAGGGTGAATAGCTCAACCAGACATGCAAGACCTTCTAGTCATTCTAGTCATTATATTTGCAAATTGAATGCAAATAAAAAATACATTTATGTTCATGTAGGAATAAGCATTAATTTAAATTCCTACTTGAGTTAACAATTTGTATCGGTTGGGTTTGACACTATAACCGCTGTTGCCTATTATTTACTTTCTATAACTTGCTGCTAGTTTAATTGACCAATATAATTCACAGAAGCCCAGCCTGACACTGAGGCACAGAAATGTTAGGACAAGTGATCAAAAACTTGGGCAAAGAGATAAAACAGTCTGACCATCCAATAATCTTGAGTAGGAGAATTTTAAAAAATCTTTACTGTAACTGACCCTGTAATCTTGCTGAATTAATTACTGGGAACTGATTATTATCATTTGTTCAAAACATTCTTCCACATCAACAGATATGGCCAGCTAAGTAATAGAACTGGGAAATCTGTTTGATCAGATTTGTAACAGATTTAAAAGAGGACCATGAGACTATGTTGCAGCAAGAATTGGGAATGATATGTTGTAGCAACAATAACTTCTTTTTATGTAACATCTTTAATGTTATAAAATGACTGGGGCATTTCATAGATATATTATAAACAAAATATGACAGTGAGCCACATGAGGAGATTTTGTGTCAAATGACAAAAGTTTAGTCAGAGTAGTAGGTTCCATGGTGTGGTTTAATGGAAGAAAGAAAGATGGAGAGGCAGACAGTAGGGAGGTTATTCCAGAGCTTGAGGGTGAGAGTAAAGTTGCTGTCACCAATGGTGAAGCAATTAAAATCTACACGCACAAGAGACCAGAATTAGTAGGGTTCAGTTGTCTTGGATAGTTGTGAGTCTGTAGGAGATTTGGAATGGGGGATTTGGAATGAAGGATGAGAATTAGAAAATCACAACATTGCTTGACTGGGAGCCTAATGTAGGTCAACCATCGCAGGGATGAATGGGGAACTTTATGTTTGTTAAAACATAAGCAGCAGAGGTTTGGATGACCTGAAGTGTATGGAAGTTAGAATGTGGAAGAATAGTCTCGCGTGCACGGCCCATAACCCTGCAATTTTATCTCTCTTAAGTGCCCACCTAATTTGTTGCTTCTCTAAACACTGCAATTATGCTCACTAAATCTCAATGTAGACATTTGTTACCTGTGGACTTTATTGCTGTTGTGCTGTCTTTGTTGGCTATCCATTCTTCAGCTTGTCAAAAACATAGTTGCTCATATCCAGATCTATTATGTCCAACTCATCCATCATCAAGCCCTCTGATCTATTCTCGCTCCTGTCTCCAACTGTACTAAATTCAAACACCACTTTTCATCCTCAAATCCTTATGCTACTAATCTCCTACAGCCTTTTTCACTTGAATTAATCCTTTGTATTTAGTTTGTTTTGCACCTCCCTTTGCTTTGCAATTGGTATCACATTCTCCAGATGCAATGGACACCCTCTTTTAAACTACCATTGCATCTATGCATCTTGATACTTATTTAGAAAAACCTATTCTTCAACAACAGTTTTGGCCTCAGGTCTTAACTCTGGATGAATTAACATCTGTTTGTTCCATTTTTCAATAATACAGGTGCTACATGATTGTGACTTCAGTAAGCTGGTTTCAAAGAACATTGGAGACCAGTCACTGATAAGATAGTTATAAATTTATTCATGAAGAATTCTTTTTTCAGAGAAGGTGTTACATTCATATAGCTTCTTGTCATCAATTGCTGAAGTACTTTCATATCTAACACTATCTACTCTTTAAAAGACTGAATCTCTGGAGCATGGAGTGATTGTTGCACTGTTGGAGGTGTTGTCTTTCAATGAAAGATGTATCAAAAGACTATGTAGCATACATATAATATGTCTAAATTAACTATAGAAAGGAGTGATTGATTAATTCCCTTTTCTGTTTTTGCAGGTACATGGTAATTATACATCCTTTACAGCCAAGACTGTCAGCAACCACAACAAAAGTCATTATTATGAGCATCTGGGGTCTGGCTGTCACTCTTGCATTTCCTCAGTGCTACTATTCAGAAATCAAGTATTACCCAGAACGGGTCCTCTGCCTTTTAAACTGGCCAGGAGATTTCATGTAAGTGTGAGCTGACCTTATACATGAGAGAAGATTCACGGGAAAAATACTTCACCTATGCATAGTACTAATTGGGATAAGCAAACAGCACTGAAAGAGTTGGAGATGCATGTATTAAGGTTTCATGAGACTCCCATTGTATGAACATAGAAAAATAGCCACTGGCACACTTGGATTCCAGATGCAGGCTGTTACTTGTGGCAAATTGGGTGTGGAGTGGAGTGGGGTGGGGGGGAGGGGGGGGCGGTGAATGAAATGTTGAGTCAAGATTAGAATAGTGATGGAAAAGCACAGCAGGTCAAGTAGCATCCGAGGAGCAGGAAAATCAACGTTTCAGGCAAAAGGTTGACGCACTGTCCTACAACAGTATCACTGTCAACCTCACTGAGACTTCACCTGACAAAGAAGCAGCATCCCAAAAGCTTGTGATTCCTGATGAAGGACTTTTGCTCCAAACGTCGATTTTCCTGCTCCTCGGATGCTGCCTGACCTGCTGTGCTTTTCCAGCACTAATCTAATCTTGATTCAAATCTCCAGCATCTGCAGTACCCACTTTCGCCCACATGAATGAAATGTTATCCCATTTCAGGTAACCAGTTTCAACATCAAAGATATGGGCATATCATCCAGTGACCCTCAGCAATACTCCCTTTACTGCAGGTCAATCCACAAACTCAATAATGCATCAACCTGACTTAGATATTTATTGTTGTACCTTCTTTATTGCTGGGTCAGATTCCTGAAGCTCCATAGCTAACAGTGCTGTGGTTGTATCTCCACCATGTAGACAGCTGTTGTTCAAGAAGAGGGTCACCATTACTCATCAAAAATGGGTGATCAATAAAGGCTAGTGTAAAGAGCAATAATGGACCTTTCCTCATATCTCATTAAATATACTGACACATCTGAGTGAGATGATCATGTTATCGTTTCGCTTCCTTTGTCTATCCACAAACATTTTTCCTCATTCTAAGCTAGTCCTCAGAGCTCCAAATTGTTGATTCAACAGGGTTAGTCAAAGCCGTGCACAGTTTGACCACCACAGAAAATGCAATTATTGCCCTATATTGAGGGTCAAATTGTGATTGTAGCCAATTAGCAGACTTCACTGCAGGCTTGGACTCAACATGATTAAATAGTTAATTGGCAGTTCCAGTAAACTCAACTGCACCTCCCTATTCACCAACAGTCCCACAATCCTTAGCTTCCCTTTATCACTGACAATCATTTTCCACTCTTCCAGACCATGCAAAAATGGAAGTCTCTGGAAGATGATCAATGATCCTCTCCACTCCACCGAAGGATCACCACCTTCTCTCTGCTCCTCACGCTCACCCTCTTACTGTACCCACCTCCTACCAGGGCTCAGGCTCTACCATTCTCACTATTGCCTGCAACATCTTCTTTCACTTGCTCCATTCACTTTCTCCTGACCCTGCATAGACTCTGCACTGCCTAGTCACTCACTCAAGTAAACCTTTCTGCCACCACCGCATCAGCGCCAACTGCTGAATCAGCCACTTCCACCTCTCTCAAGCCCTCTCTTTCTGTCATTCCAGGAGAAAACTCCCGCAAGAGGGGGGAAAGAGATGGGATGGGTGGTGGGGCGGCTTGACATTTGGCTTCCACCTCCTATGAGAAGTGAACCTTGACCCTGACCATCCTGAGTGTCTGACTGACTTTGCCCAAGACTGACAATGGAGGCTGCCCTTGACGCACTGTACTAGGACAATATCACTGTCAACCTCACTGAGACTTCACCTGACAAAGGAGCAGCGTCCCGAAAGCTTGTGATTTCAACTAAACCTGGTCAACTATAACCTGGTGTCATGTGACTTCTAACTTCACTGAGGAGTCTGGCAGCCATGACAAACATTATGCGCTAACTGGCACACAAGAGAGAAATAATGTCAGCCTGGTAGCACTGTCTGGGGTGGGGTAGGGAGAAGGTTGGAGCTGGGGGAAGGAGTACTCCCGAAAGGTAAGGCAGGGATACCGTGAGCACCAGGATAGCCTCAAGGTGAGTAAACACTAAGAGAGTATGTGAACAGTTTCCTATGGACGGCACAGTGGCTCAGTGGTTAGCACCGCTGCCTCACAGCGGCGGGGATCTGGGTTCAATTCCAGCCTCGGGCGACTGTGTGGAGTTTGCACGTTCTCCCCATGTCTGCGTGGGTTTCCTCTGGGTGCTCCAGTTTCCTCCCACAGTCCAAAGATGTGCAAGTTAGGTGAATTGGCCTTGCTACATTGTCCGTAATGTTCAGGGATGTGTAAGTTAGGTGCATCTGAGTAGGTTACTCTTCAGAGGGTCGGTGCGGACTTGTTGTGCCGAAGGGCCTGTTTCCACACTTAGGTCTTAAGACAATAAGACTTAGGAGTGGAAGTAAGGCCATTCAGCCCATCAAGTCCACTCCGCCATTCAATCATGACTGATGGGTATTTCAACTCCACTTACCCGCACTCTCTTTGTAGCCCTTAATCCCTTGCGAGATCAAGAATTTATCAATCTCTGCCTTGAAGACATTTAACGTCCCGGTCTCCTCTGCACTCCGTGACAATGAATTCCACAGGCCCACCACTCTCTGGCTGAAGAAATGTCTCCTCATTTCCACTCAAAATTGACCCCCTCTAATTCTGAGGCTGTGCCCACAGATCCTAGTCTCCCCCATAACAGAAACAACTTCCTGGCATCTACTCTTTCTAAGCCATGCATTATCTTGTAAGTTTCTATTTGATCTCCCCTCAACCTTCTAATCTCTAATGAATACGATCCCAGGATCCTCAGCCGTTCATCGTATGTTAGGCCTACCATTCCAGGGATCATCCGTGTGAATCTCCGCTGGATACGCTCCAGTGCCAGTATGTCCTTCCTGAGGTGTGGGGACCAAAACTGGACACAGTACTCCAATTGGGGCCTAACCAGAGCTTTATAAAGTCTCAGTAGCACATCACTGCATTTATATTCCAACCCTCTTGAGATAAATGACATTAGATTTGCTTTTTTAACAGACTTGCAGGTTGAGTAGTTAGTTAAGGGGATTCTATGGTTAACAGTGAAACACTGCCTGTTCCAAGCTGTGACCTAGGTTGCTGTTCCTGCTTGCAAGCTGTACTTGCTGGCACATCTCAAAGTGTGGCTTTAAAGTGCTGAAAATCCTGTAAATAGATTGGAAAGGTGCCATGGGATTCCTGAGAGATGGCGAGGTGACAGATCCTGGCAGCTGTGTCCACGGGGTTCATGCTGCTGGTGCCATGGACTCTTCCCTGAGACATTGTTGATGGGTGTCCCAGAGGAGCAAGCAGCCAGCTGGCATCATATTGACTGAACTTGCTGCCATGAACTGCCAGTATCTGGTCTTCTCGCAGTGAGTCGTACAAGAGGAAGCTACTTGTTAATAAAGGTGGGATTTTCAGTGAATGAAGCCAATAGGACACAATAAGCTCCATTGCTTGATGAGTGTCGCATCTCGAGACCCAGAACTTGGTTTTGAAAATGCAAGGGTTTGCTCATGATTTTGAGAAAGGTCTTGTTGAAACTTTGCATGATTCTCCCAGATTTCTCATCACACCCTAGTGTCATTCAGGCACCTGTAAGATTTCACCCAATGAGCTAGATTGACCTAAAACCTAAATCTTGGAGTAGGGGAAATGGGCAAATCTATTTTCTACAGGATAAGCAAGTTAACCTATAGACCAGTGAGCCTGACCTCGGTGGTGGGCAAGCTGTTGGAGGGAATCCTGAGGGACAGGATGTATATGTATTTGGAAAGGCAAGGACTAATTTTGGGACAGTCAACATGGCTTTGTGCATGGGAAATCATGTCTGACAAACTTGATTCAGTTTTTGGAGGAAGTAACAAAGTAGATTGATGAGGTCAGAGCGGTAGATGTGATCTATATGGACTTCAGTAAGGCATTCGAAAAGGTTCCCCATGGGAGACTGATTAGCAAGGTTGGATCTCATGGAATACAGGGAGAACTAGCCATTTGGATACAGAACTGGTTCAAAGGTAGAAGACAGAGGGTGGTGGTGGAGGTTTGTTTTTCAGACTGGAGGCCTGTGACCAGTGGAGTGCCACAAGGATCGGTGCTGGGCCGCCTACTTTTTGTCATTTACATAAATGATTTGAATGTGAGCATAAGAGGTACAGTTAGTAAGTTTGCAGATGACACCAAAATTGGAGGTGTAGTGGACAGCGAAGAGGGTTACCTCAGATTACAACAGGATC
>NC_057711.1:143178101-143211741 GCF_004010195.1 Chiloscyllium plagiosum | reverse complement strand
AGAAGGCGTAGGTTTAGGGTGAGAGGGGAAAGATATAAAAGAGACCTAAAGGGCAACGTTTTCACGCAGAGGGTGGTATGGAATGAGCTGCCAGAGGATGTGGTGGAGGTTAGTACAATTGCAACATTTAAAAGGCACCTGGATGGGTACATGAATTGGAAGGGTTTGGAGGGATATGGGTCGGGTGCTGGCAGGTGGGACTAGATTGGGTTGGGATAACTTGTCGGCATGGACGGGTTGGACCGAAGGGTCTGCTTCCATGCTGTACATTTCCATGACTCTATGACGTATTCATCCCAAAAGTCCATGGGTTATGTTTGATCAAAGTAAACACTGAAAGAACTGCAGATGCTGTAAATCAGAAACAAAAACAGAAATTGCTGGAAAAGCTCAGCAGGTCTGGCAGCATCTGTGGAGAGAAATTTCGGTTTGAGTGACCCTTCCAAGAAAGGCTTTTTTTGAACCTTTGGAAATTGTTCTCATGATTGCTACAGAGTTCCTGCTAAATGTGGGCAGGAGCTGTTTCATCCTCCGAGGAATTACAAATGGAACTGACTCTGTACAATCATCAAGAAACACCCTCATGTTCAATTTACTGTTTGTATTGCAGTAGAGGGAACTGGAATGTAGCTTGGAGATAAATGCATGCTATAACTCATGCCTTGGGATACTTCTGGCTTCCTCATCACTGTCTGCCTCACTCTTCTCAGGCCAGCAGTTCCTTTCTGTTTGAATATCAAACTCCAAAGAAGTGCAGGTTAGGTGGATTGGCCATGCTCAATTGCCCATAGTGTTCAGGGATGTGTAAGCTAGGTGGGTTAGCCATGGGAAATGTGGGGTAACAGAGATAGAATGGGGGGAGTGTGGGTTTGGGTGGAATGCTCTTCAGAGGGTTGGTGTGGATTCGATGGGCCAAATGGCATGTTTCCACACTGTAGATATTCTATGATTCTATAATCAACATGGCCTCTCCAGCTTCTTGCTATTTGGGTGAGATTTTTCTGAAAATGGATGCACGAGGAAACTGGCAAGTGTACCAGTATATCCATTGCTGAGAGAATTGGTCCAAATATCCTTGCCTACTCCTGACAAGACGTAGAGCAATAAGAAAAATATTGTCTTAGTCCCTAACTGTAAACATTAATAATAAACAGATCATCCTGTCCAGTGATGATCAGTGCACAGTGCACAGGAGGGTGTGGGGGCTGGTCAAGGGACCTTTACTAGATATTTGTTGATCACCTTTGTCCAGAACAGCAAGATTATCTCCCAAATAAATTAGATTTAGGACTGTGGTGGGTGAGTGCCAGAAATATATTCGTGGTGGTGAGCAAGAGCTGTCAGTTGGTTACTGGTTTGCAATGATTCATTTTTCGCCATTCTCTTGCAGATACCAAATTGCTGTTCTTGTCCTGGTGTACCTGCTGCCATTAGTTGTGATGGCCATTACATACACCATCATTGGATTCACACTGTGGGGTGGGGAAATTCCTGGCGATACTGTGGAAAACTACCACGAGCAGCTCAAGGCCAAACGAAAGGTTAAAACGAAATATATTTTGAATGTGCAGAAAAGTTAATGTTGGTTTCTGTGGCAGAATTCATCATTGTCTGCGGGTGTGCGCTAGTCAGTTCTGCATTGTGACATTTAAGCTTTTCATCCTTGTTTGTCAGCACAGGTGCATAACATGTAGCATTTTAAATTAATTTTACCATTAGTTCATCTACCATCTCGCATTGGTTAAACTAACACATCCTACATGCAGCATCTTGCCTTTAATTAATTCTAACCTGTTACACTCAACTGTCAATTACTTCAGGGCAAGAGGCTCAAACCTGGAATCCATTTCAAATACAGCTCTTCTCAGACTTGAGTCTTGGTGTTCAAAGATGTGAGAGGGTGCAAGCTGTGCTTCCACTATAGCATGCTCAAAAATAACTGCAGCCCATTTTCTAGGTCAAAGATTTCAGCTACCTGAAGTGACGATTCATTTGTTTTCTTTGCTGGCAAGTAAAGCATGAAATGGAGAACTTTTCAAGACTCACATATTTAATACCAGTGCAATTGCCCACATTCACAGGAATGGTGATGCGGAGCAATACTATGAAAATCCATATGATCTTGTCAGAGGCAAAGTGCTCCATTTCAAAATAAATAATTCATCTTTCATGACCTGTTTGTCAGCTGTCTTTTAAGATATAGCTTGGGTGCTCTGGGAGTCAGAAATTAAATTGTAAAACTCACTCATTTGACAATAATCTAAACAGTCATATTTAGGAAAAAAAACCAGAAACAGTGGGGGATAGAAAATTCATAATGCACAATATTGCGATGGGATGTTGGAGTTTGGATTTTAGATATTAAGAAGAAAGGGAATTTTCCCACGTATCTGAGCTGGGGATGTTTGCTTTGATATCTCATGGATTCCAAACTTGTTCCTCTCAAGCCATAGGTCACAATGAACCTTCCCAAGGTCACCGTTCAGATTTCCCTTTCATAAAATACTCCAGCCTGATGAGTATTTCCTGATGGATGTAACCCCTCAATTTTGCTGTTCCTCTAATTCTCTTCTCACCTTGCTCGATAACTCGCTATCATTTCCAATCAAATGCAGACCAAAACTCTAAATACTTTACAATATTCCGAGTGTGAGGTATCAAAGTTTTTAATGCAACTTCTATTTCAATTCTATTCCACTAAAAATGACCCTAGTGTTTTGTTTTTGCGTTGTCAGTAATAACTTGTCTGTAAAACGAATCTTTAACATAATAAAATGCTTCAAGTCACTAGAGATTGAGAAAACAAAATGTGACATCAGGCCAAGGTGTCTGGGATAGCTGATGAAGCGGGGAAGGTTTTAAAAGAGCATTTTAAAAGGAGGAAAGAGAGGTGGACAAGGTTAGAGAGAGAGGTCCAGTGCTGAAAGTGCAACCACCATGGGTGAAGTAATTAAAATCAGCTATGCTTAGGAGGTCAGACTCAGATGAGCAGAGATGTCTTGGAGGTAAGAGTTTACAGGAACTTGAGTCCAAGGGCTGACACTAAGAAGAGATTTAAACTTTAATTTCAAGATATTGCTTCACCAAGAGCCAGTAGACGTTATTGAGGACATGGATGATGGATAAATGGGACTGGGGGCAAATAAGGAGGGGCAGCTGAGCTTGGGATGTCCACAGGTATGCAGGAGGCTGAGTAGGAGTGTACCAGGCAGTTCAAACCTCGAGGTAACTTGGGTGTGAATGAGGATTTCAGCAGCAGACAATCTGAGTCTGAGGTGAAGCCAGGTGAGGATTTTAATGTGGAAATAGATAGAATGAATGATGTATACCCCTCTGCCATTCCATCAAAGAACTGAATTCAGTTAATCTTTTCCTGTAACAGCCAGATGTCATTAATTTAACCCATTTTATTCCAAATTATTTTTCCTGTGTTTGTTGCATCTCAAAGCTTCCCCAGCACCAACAATAGGCTGACCAGGCCGTAGTCACCGAGCTTATCCTTCCCTTCATCTGCAACAGGGTGTAACCAGCCTCGCACGTCCCCATATCTAAGGAAGCATGGGAGGCTGTGTTCAGATCTTCCACAATATTCACCCATACCTCTCTTATCAACTGGGATGTATCCCATCTGGACTGGAAGATGTGGGATGGAGTTGTGGGAAAACGTTTCCCCTTTGAGCTATGTTCACCTCTGTTTTTTTAAGTAGCACCTTTTATCTATTTTTCAATTTCTTTGCAACCTCCTCCTTTACTGTATTGTTGGTAGTGACCTCTTTTATTTGGTGATGACAGATGCCACAGACACATTCCATTGGCAGTACCTTCTGCTCTTTGTGGTGGTGAACTTTGGGGACAGGAACAACATACCATTGTGTTGGTAGTGGTCAAACCTGACCCCACTGCCTTCCTTCCTGCCTCAGCTCAGGGTAGAAAATAGTCAACCTTCCTACCCACAGCAAAATGTGACCATTAAGGGGCCAATTAATGACCACTTCAGGCTATCGCTGCTGGTAGAAACCTGCCAGTGGGTCTGTTGCCATGCAACAAGCATGATGGGTAAAATTTACATCCTAATTGTCAGCTCTGAACTGGGGCCACTTACCAATCAATACCTGTTCAAGACACTTGGAAAGGGAAAGGGAAGGGTTTTCACTGAGATCCACTTGCTGCCCACAACCCTGCTCATTCTCCATCCAACCTTGAACCTGGGAAATCCCACTAACGTTACTTACATCTGACCTTGGATGTTGAAGCCTGTTGTTCCAACAGCAGCCACCACCTTTGCCTGTGGCACTGCTGAGCACGAGAGCTGCTGGTCTTGGATTGGCCAGCAGCTCTTGCTCGGCGAAATTTCTGCTCCTGGCTCCTGTTTCTAGGGGGGCTATCCAATGGCTGTTAGGCTCCTGGTATGGAGGACCTTCCCAAAATGAGGCAATGCATGTCTTTCACTGATTTTCCAGCTGGCAAGCAAGACGAGTATAGGAGTTGGGAGGTCATGTTGCAGCTGTACAGGACTGGGTTAGGCCACTTTTGGAATATTGCATGCAATTCTGGTCTCCTTCCTATCGGAAAGATGTTGTGAAACTTGAAAGGGTTCAGAAAAGATTTACAAGGATGATGCCAGGGTTGAAAATGTGTTGCTGGAAACGCGCAGCAGGTCAGGCAGCATCCAGGGAACAGGAGAATCGACGTTTCAGGCATAAGCCCTTCTTCAGGAATGCCAGGGTTGGAAAGGTTTTAGCTATAGGGAGAGGCTGAATAGGCTGGGGTTGATTTCCCTAGAGCGTCGGAGGCTGAGGGGTGACCTTACAGAGGTTTATAAAATCATGAGAGGCATGGATAGGGTAAACAGACAAGGTCTTCTCCCTGGGGTGGGGGAGTCCAGAACTAGAGGGCATAGGTTTAGGGTGAGAGGGGAAAGATTTAAAAGAGACCTAAGGGGCAACTTTTTCATGCAGAGGGTGAGCTCGAATGAGCTGCCAGAGGAAGTGGTGAAGGCTGGTATAATTACAGCATTTAAAAGATGGGTATATGAATAGGAAGGGTTTAGAGGGATATGAGCCGGGTGCTGGCAAATGGGACGAGATTAGGTTGGGATATCTGGGCAGCATGGATGAGTTGGACCAAAGGGTCTGTTTCTGTGCTGTACATCTCTATGACTGCATGAGGTGGGGCTGGAGTGATAGACAATGAGCAAATTAACAAATTGGCTTTGGAGGGAATGTCTTGATATCAAAAGAGGAAACCTGGAGCAGGGTTTAGCATCTTAAATGAGAATAAGAATAGAGTTGGGCAGGCACACATAATCCTAATACTAGTCAGTGTGCCAGTGCTATGCAAATGCAAGTGACCATTAGATGGTTAAATTGATTTAAATGACAATAAAAACAGTTGATTAAAGCCCAGTTGGATTTTTAAAATGAGCCTGCTAAACCCTTCCATACCATCAGAAGTATGGCTGAGGGCCAATAGATATATTCCTAACAGGAGACTAGAGGGCTTTGATGTGCAGCCCTACCCCTCCCAGATAGATCAAGGGATACAGGGATAGTGTGGGAAATAGGGTTGAAGTAGGGGATCATCCATAACCTCATTAAAAGGAAGAGGAGGATCGATCAGCATTATGGCTTATTCCTATTTCCTACGTTCCTCCTCCACCAAAACCTCTATACTGACCTAACCACCTAGGATTGTGGTCATAAAGCTATGGCCGTATTTGATTTCAAATATTTAAAAGTGCTGAGCAGAACATCTCAAGATTGAGCCTCCCTGTTTGGGGTGTCTCCTATTAGCCCTCCAGCTTTGACAGCTTGCCTTAATTTGATGGAGAAAACAACCTCTGTCCCACTCATGAGCTAATCTTGCAAATAATGCTCTGTTGCTGCTTCCGTCACAATGTGCCAAAATTGGCACCCAAAGCCAAGCAGTAATTCCTGTGCCTATTGATGGTAGTTAGTTAGACATGGACCTTGCAGATATTACTAGTATGAGGATTGGTGCAGTAGAGGGTACTTTTCTGAAAGTGAGAATTAACATGTTGATAGAAGATCCTTTAGCCTTCACTGTAGGGAATCTAATCTAATCTAGAATTTATAGCCCCTGTTATGGAAGATTTGGTATTGCTTGATACTGTCTATGGATAGATAAGTTTCCAAAATGTGCTGCAGAACTCAGTTCCTACAATACACATATCAGTATATCTTGTTGCCTATTGTTTCTATTCATTTACTGGCTGTCTCTGCAGGAACATCTTTTGTGACTGATATCAGTGTCCTAGAGAAGGGTCTCTTCTACATCCTTCAAATGATTCTGAATCATGTTTCATTCAGATAAGCAATCAACGCTGTGATGATAAAGGTTATTATTTTCCACAGCGATTGATTTCATTTACTGTCAAACTAACTCATGATTCATATAACTCAATTTACTAGCAGCCTTGAATTTAAATTCAGTAGATCAGAACACACGCATTGATCGATGTTTTGAAATAAGATCCAATTACATTCATTTATATAGCTTTTTTCACAATCTCCAGTCATGCCAGAACTATTAGCAATACAGAACTACTCCATTAGTTGTAGTAACTGTTGTAATGAAGGAAACATGAGGAGCAATTTCCCTTTAGAGAGGTTCAATATACAGCGATGAGAAAATCTGTATATTGGTGATTTTTAAGTTGTTCATGGGATGTGGGCATAGCTGGCCATGCCAGCACCTATTACCCATCCCCAATTGCCCTGGGAGAGGCTGTTGGCGAACTGTCTTCCTGAGCTGCTGCAGTCCTTGGTGCGTAGGAACACCCACAGTGCTGACAGGAAGGGATTTCCAGAATTTTGAACAAGTGAGAGAAAGGAATGGCAAATACGTTTCAGGATGGTGTGTGATTTGGAGGAGAACTTGAAGGTGGTTGTGTACTCAAGCATCTGCTGCCCTTGACCTTCTAGATGCTGGAGGTCACAATTTTGGAAGTTGTCATCAGAGAAATCCTGAAGATTTGTTGCGATGCATTTTGTAGAAAGTACACAGTTCTGCCATTGTGCTTCGGCAGTAAAGGGAGTGAATATTGAAGATGGTGGATATACTGTCAGTCAAACAGTGCTTTGCCCTGGTTGGTGTCTAGGATCTTGAGTTTTGTTGGAGCTGCACTCATCCAAGCAAATGGAAAGTATTCCATCATCAATAAGAGTAAATATTGTCCAAGTTTCATGGAGCATGCCCTACACTTCACCCTATAATATTAAGGGTGTTTGTTTAGCATGTGACTGACATGATGGCCTCAGTTTAGCTTCTGTAGACAACATGGTGATAGCATGGCTCAGTTTCGATTCCAGCCTTAGGCAACGGTCTGCATGGAGTTTGCACATTCTCCCTGTGTCTGTGTGGGTTTCCTCTGGGTGCTCTGGTTTCATCCCACAGATCAAAGATGTGCAGGTTAGGTGGGTTAGCCATGGGAACTGTAGGGTTACAGGGATGGGGCAGGGGGTGGGTCTGGGTGGGATGCTTTTCAGAGAGTCAGTGTGGACTCACTGGGGCGAATGGCCTGCTTCCACACTGTAGGGATTTTATTTCTCTATTTTCTGTTCTGAAAGAAAGCACCTTCAGAAATGCAGCGATTCTTTCAGTCATACAGTGAAGCGTGGGAATATATTTTTAGGAAAGTCTGATTGCGTTGTTCAAGTGTCTGCATAATGCTGGTATTTACACTGTCCATTCCTCTTACCAAATGACTGCCTTTGCATGTAATGTTTTTAGATTTGTTATTTCTGTGTCAATAATCTACACCAGAGTCCTGAAGATAGAAGCAAAGGTTATATTCTCAATAACGTTAGATTAAGAAAATTGGAATTATTGCACAAAACAAGATCAGAATTGTGTCTAAGACCTGTTTTTCATCAGGCAAAATCATGGCTCAGAATTTTTCAGGTCATAAACTGATAGATCAACTGGGATAGGCTCTTCAATACTGATGCTCTCGAGTTTTGCTTCATGTTACCAGAGAGACTAACATTCTACCATTCTGGTGGGACCTGGCTGTGTACAAATAAGCTATAATTTTTAATACACAATAAGAGTACCCCTCCAAGCCGCTCACCAGCCTGACTTGGAAACATTCCTTCACTGCCGCTGAGTCAAAATCTTGGAGCTCCCCCCCAAAGAATATTAAGAGTATACCTACAGAACAGGAACTGGAGCAGTTCACTACCACCTTCTCAAGGGCAACGAGGGACCGGCAATAAGTGCTGGCCCAGCCCATGTCCCACAAGAATTTCTTTTTTCAAAAAGTGACTTGATTTCAAAAGCACTTAATTGGCTGTGGATGCACTTGGAATATATTGAGAAAACAAAGTTCCTTATGTGCTTCCTTCCTTTCAGTGCACTTGGTATTCTGTTAAAAGAAAATGGAAAGAAAAAAAATTGTTTGTCAAAGGCTGAGCTGAGACTCATTTCTACCTTCAAGAAGGATGAAGGTAGAAATGCCATCAAAATGCCAGAGAACTGAGATGCTTGGGTTGGAATGTCAGGGTGATATTGAAATCAGAGGTACTCTGGGCGATGTTGAGGTCCAGTTCCTGTGGGGAATATTCAGCTCTGAAGTGGTCCCTGTGATATTGAGGTCCATGACATGTAGAAAAGTTTGGTCTCCAACACTCTGTGATGTATCAAGCAGCACAGTATCTTGATCTCTTCAATTGTTAGAGCATGTGTCTTTGTAGTAGAATCACATACTCCAACCTTTACATGGGGATGAGGGTCTGTTAATATACTCTTTGAGATCTGGGTGAATTAAATTTAAGAGAGCAAAATGATTGAGGAAATGTATATGTAGTACACACCATCTTAATCATGAATGTTAAAGCAATGACCATACACTTTATTCCCGAACATCCCAGGAATATCTGTGGCAGTGGAATTCTTCAAAGTGTAGAATCCATACAGTATGGAAGTAGGCATTCATCCACACTGACCCTCCCACTCAGACACACTCCATCCCTGTCACTCTGCATTTCCCATGGCTAATCTACTTAGCCAACACACCCTTGGCCACCACAGGCAATTTAGCACGGCCAATCCACCTAACCTGAGTATCTTTGGACTGTGGGAGGAAACCAGAGCACCCAGATAAAACCCACGCAGACATGGGGAGAATGTGCAAACTCCACACAGTCACCTGAGGAAAGATGCGAACCCGGGTGCCTGGCGCCCTGAGGCAGCAGTACTAACCACTGAGCCACTGTACCACCTCATGTTATCCCTCTTTAAAATGCTGTTATTTTGTTTTGGAAGCTGCTGTCGAGAGGTTTCAGTGCAATATGTGTGCTATATGGCTGGAGGTGCCGTTTATCAGATGAGACATTATGACAAAGCCGTGTGTGTCCTCTTGGTGTATATTGGGTCTCACAACAGCGCACTGAGCCTTTGCCAACAATTGTCCCTCAACCACCATACAAAAGAGAAAGAATCCAGCCTTTCACTATTTGTAGAGGTATGCTGTGGCAAATTGACTACCACATTCAGGACATTTACCTGACTGCTGGACAAGCACATGGACAGCAGTAAATTGAGGGTTGTATAGGTTAGGTTGATCTTAGATTGAGATAAATGCTCAGTATGACATTGTGGGCTGAAGGGCTGTACTGTGCTGTACTATTCTATGTTCTATGTTCTATGTTGTATTTGCAAGGTTTGTGAAGGTTTGTAGCTCAGGTTGAGGTTTAGGGTGTAGGTTGTCCCAGGATAGATGTGTTGTCCCAGTCGAAATGGTGGGTTTTTTTCATCTGTGTGTAGATGGAGTTCATGTATCCTGGTGGCTAACTTTCTTCCTGTTTGTCCTACATAGTGTTTGTGGCAGACCTTGTATGGAATTTTGTAGATGACGTTGGTTTTGTCCATGGGTTATACTGGGTCTTTTAAGTTTGTCAGTTTTTGTTTGAGAATGTTGGTGGGTTTGTGTGCTACTAGGATTCCAAGGGATCTTAGTAGTCTGGCTGTCATTTCTGAAACTTCTTTGATGTATGGTAAGGTGGTTAGGGTTTCTAGCTGTGTTTGGTCTGCTTGTAGTGGTTTGTTCTTGAGGAATCTGCAGACTCTATGTTGTATTCCCTGACACTAAGATAGACAGATTTTTAATCAGTAAGGAAATTGAGGTTTCTAGGGAAAGTGGAGTTGAAGATTATTCCATTTCCAAAAAAACACTTTGGGACAGCCTGCAGTCACAATAGGTGCAAAATAATGAAGTGTCATTCAGCCACATGCTTAGAGACAATTAAGGTGCTGATATTTTGATTATAACACACTTCCTTTTCTACAATTCTCTTGCAGGTTGTTAAAATGATGATTGTGGTGGTGTTTACCTTCACCATTTGTTGGCTGCCCTACCACGTCTTCTTTCTCGTGTCCAAACAGCATTCACATGTCAACAGCTGGAAGCCCATACAACAGGTTTACTTAACCGTGTTCTTGTTAGCAATGAGCTCCAACATGCACAACCCCATCATATACTGTTGTCTAAACAGCCGGTAAGTCTGGCAATGTCTAATTTGGGGACATAATGGGAATGGGAAATTTCTCTACCCAGCATCTACTTTCACACTGGTTCCTTATCCCTGCCATAAATGCTTGGCAGCCATTTTCAATTTATCCAATATTTTTAGGGTTGCATGGTTTGTTTTAACTTTTGTGTTTTTTTCACATAAAATGGGTCAAATGCTGACCTTTTCAGGCTCAGGAGGTCCCAGTTTTGACTGCAAGTTCTGGCCATGGTATTTCTAGGGTTGTCCAACTTTCAGCAGCATTCCTGAGAAATGTAACGGGAAACCTGTCCATAATTCTCACTTCCGGTAATCTCTCATGAAAGCATATAAGGTGTGTATGGTAACATGGGGTTTGAATGCCCAAGGAAGCCATTATACCTGTGAAGAAAACATGTGGGCAAAATTATCTGTAAAACTAGCCTCCTCAACAATCACCCACACCACTCACAAAACTACCTCATAAACACCAGTATGAATCAGCAATACCTTTTCTTCAGCAGTTAAATGACACTCCCATGAGAGTTGTGCCTCACCTTCTCCCCCACTTGTACCTTAAAACTCACTCCCTTCTGAAGGTGGTCAAACCTGCCCTGCCCAATGCTGATTGACCTGAGAGGGCTAGTTTGGCTGGACGGCTGGATTGTGATGCACAGTAATGCCAACAGTGTGGGTTCGATTCTCGCGCTGGCTAATGTTACCATGAAGGATCCTCCTTCTCAATCTCTTGCCTCGCCTGAGGTGTGGTGACCCTCGGATTCAACCAATACCAGTTGTCTCTCTAATGGGAGAGCAGGTCTGGGTAAGAGTATCCAAGGAGCAGAAGAATCGAGGTTTCAGGCATGAGCCCATCTTCAGGAACCCGAAACGTCGATTCTCCTGCTCCTTGGATGCTGCCTGACCTGCTGCGCTTTTCCAGCAACACATTTTCAGCTCTGATCTCCAGCATCTGCAATCTTCACTTTCTCCTGGGTAAGAGTATGGCGACTTGAGCTTTACTGGCCTGGCTCAGAGGTTCCATTGAGCCTTCTTTCTAGGCCTGCCCAATGAAGACGTCCAGCGATGTAAGGACTGCTGCTCAATCTGATTGGCCGGCAGGTCCAGAAGATGAGGCGTTCACTCACTAAAGGGCAGACTGACGAGCACTCTGCATTAATTTATCCACTGTATTGCAGGGGAGGCTTCTTCAGAGCCTGTCAGTTGGCCACTGACTTCCCTTTTGGGATAATGTGGAGGAGCCGGTGTTGGACTGGGGTAGACAAAGTTAAAAATCACACAACATCACTTAGTCCAACAGGTTTATTTGGAAGCACTGGTTTTCAGAGCGCTGCTCCTTCATCAGGTAGCTGTAGAGAAGGACCATAAGACACAGAACTTATAGCAAAGGATTGCAGTGTCATGCAGCTGAGATGATATATTGAACAAACATTGTCAATTCACAACAATCTGGGTTTGTTCAGTATATCATCTCAGTTGCATGACACTGTAATCTTTTGCTATAAATTCTGTGTCTTATGGTCCTGCTCTACAGGTACCTGATGAAGGAGCAGCGCTCTGAAAACTAGTGCTTCCAAATAAACCTGTTGGACTATAACCTGGTGTTTTTAACTTTCTCTTTTGGGAGAATGGGTTGTTTGTTCCCCCACTCCCTCTGAAATTCTACCCCATGTTTAAGCAATCTGAAGGCATGTGTTTCTCATTTGCTGATTATTTATGGGCCATTCTGCTGAGATTAGCTTTTAATAATATCTAAATATATTTTTAAAATATTAATGACCCTGATACTCAACTTCACACAATGGAAGTACAAATCGGGAATCCAAGCACGTGCCTCAATTCCCATTGGTTGCACAGCATCAGGAAGTTCTATGCCCAGTGCTAAAAAGAGGAACATTTACTGTGAACTGTCTAGAGCTTGTGATTTATGAAAAGTTTTGCTTGTTAACTCTGTGTACATTTTCCCACAACCTGTTATTTGAGAACTTTCTGCATTTACCACAACAGAAAACATCCCAAACAAAAACAAGAGGACATTCCTGACTAATTATGATGTTTTCACCCTTCTTCATCTTCCTTGGCCCCGTGACAAACTCAATTATACCATACCTCTCCAACTGTTCTCCTGTATTGGGACTGCCTCATTTAGTTCCTCTTTTACCAAACCAGCTATAATCAGAACATCTCCAATAGTGATTTGTATTTCCATTCTCAAAACATCTCTTGCAGAGATCTATTCTTGGACCACTCTGCAATCTCATCTTCATGTTATCCCTTGGACACATCATCTATCGAGATAGGGTCAGCTTCATCAGTATACTAAGGATACAGAACTTTACACTTTCATTATCCCTAGTTGTGTTCTTTTTATGTAAATTTATAATTTGCCTCATCATTAACAGCTAGAATTTCAGATGCTTGAATCCCTATTCTTGAATTCCATCCAGAAACCCCTTGGAGCTATTTACCTTTCTATCCTCCAAAAAGGACTTCCTTTAAATCCCTTCTAATGAAGCTATTGATCACCAGTCTTAACATTTCCTCTTTTGATTTGGCATAGTGTTTTTTTTCAGATTGTGCTTAGAATATTTTTCAATGCAAAATGAGCTATTTAAATCCAACTTGCTGTTAAACTTAGAAATTCGTAAGCTCTGCCTCATCTTCTACTATTTTAATAGTAAACATTATTGATCAAGCAGAAATAGAACAGGTGGCAGATAAAGATATAAATGCAATCGATCCGACTCCATTCCAAGTGAATGAAGGAATGGCCCTTTGTGCTAAAATCTGTGATGGATGGATGTGCCCATACCACGGCTTTTCAATTTGCAAACATTGGTAGTTATGAAGGTGTAACGAATTGAGCTTCTTTTTCACTCAGCAATGTGAGGTTGTTTCCTAAACTTTTACTGAAGTTTTGGAACAAGCAGCCAAAATGGTCTTCTCTACATTGGGGAAGCCAAGTGTAGACTGGGTGAATGTAGAATACTTACATTCTGTTTGCTAAAAAGACCCTGACCTTGGAGTTGTCTGCCACTTTAACACACCACTGTGTTTCTTGACAGCATCTTTGTCTCAGGCTTGCTGAAGTGCTCTAGTGAGGTACAGCGCAAGCTGGCAGAACAGCACCTCATTTTCCGCTTGGGAATTCTACAGCCTTCTGGACTCAACATCGAGTTCAATAACTTTAGGGCTTGAGGCACCTTCTCCTTTGTCCATACCCCAATCCCCTTAAACCCCCCAAGCACCAGCCTTGTTATCACATGATATGTTACCTACATTATACTCCAATCTGACCGTTATCCACTCCTTTGTCTGTCCAGTTGTTTTTCTCTTCTTCAGCTCTATCTCCACCGATCATTCACACCTTCCCTCACCCCATCTTCTGAATAAAACTAGCTACCATCAGTTCCAAAGAAGAGTCGGTGAACCCGAAACGTTAACTCTGATCTCCCCCCCCAGATGCTGCCAGACCTGCTGAACTTTTCCAGTAAATCCGGATTTCCAGCATCCACAGTTATTTCCTTTGCTTGTTTAGCCAAAGAGTTGATATTGTTCTGATCTGTAATGTTGACATTGAAGGGGTGCTGGAGGCAGATTCCAAAATGAATGTGGTCCTGCCTCCTGAGCCGATGGACCTGGATAAGGTCAGCTTTAGAGACAGTGAAATGTGCACCCTGGAACATATCCCAATATGTGTTGGTTTCAGTTTTGTGGTAATGCCACACCAAAGCCCGGCAGCTTCACCATTCTCTTTTGTCTGTACGCTCACAGATTTCGAGCAGGATTCAAGAGGGCTTTTCAATGGTGCCCCTTTATTGAATTTTCCAGCTATGACAAACTGGAACTGCAATCATCCAGATTTCAGCCCACCCGACAGAATAGCGCCTATATCATCTCCCGCATGGAATCCAACATGACGGTGGAGTTTGACACGGGGGAGAATGATAATGCAGAGGCTGGCAGTAAAAAGGGCACAACTTTACGGAATATGAGTTTTAACGGACACTCTCGAAGTAATTCGAAGAACGCTTCCAGAAGTTCAAGCTTTTTCAGTCAAGCAAACACGTCTTTGGATGAATACTCATAAAGCTGTAAATTGTATTTTATTAGTCAACTGGGCATGCTTAATTGGTGCAGTTCAACATGGAAGCTAATTCCTTTGTAGTAGTTTGCCTCAGGTGGAGGCATTATTGTGATAAATGACCATGATGTCAACCCGACTCCAACAATGAATCTGGAACCTAGATTGCTGCTGTATTGTCAGGAATGCCATCCTTTTGAGTGAGATAATCGGTCCATTTTTTGTGGGTTTTTTTTAACCAGTTTTGTGCAAGTAAAACTGAACATACCGCTCCATTCTTGCTGTAGATTCTGACCCAAGGTAGACAGGCAGGAGGCTGGAAGAACACAGCAAGCCAGGAAACATCAGGAGGTGGAGAAGTTGTCGTTTTGAGTGTAACCTTTCTTCTGGGTTGGGGTTGTGTGTAGATAAAGGTGGTGGCGGGGGCAAGGTGGGGATAGGTGAAGACAGGTGGAGAGTACAACCTGGTTAGTCAACAGGAGAAATGAATCCGGTTGGTGGCAGGGAGGAGTGGAAGGGAGGGAGAGGGGCTGGGAAGGGAGTCAAGGAATGGGAAAGGAGGTTATTTGAAATTGGGGTACTCAATGTTGAGTCCTCCAGGCTGTATAATGCTGGCCAAATTTCCTTCCAGGTTTAGGCAAGAGCCTCCACTGACTCTGAAAACTGAGTTCCTTGTTGTTGTGTAGACTGTTCATGTTCCAGTCAGTCATCAGGGTATATTTTAGGCAAAAGTGAGGACTGCAGATGCTGGAGATCAGAGTCTAGATTAGAGTGGTGCTGGAAAAGCACAGCGGGTCAGACAGCATCCGAGGAGCAGAAAAATCAACGTTTCAGGCAAAAGCCCTTCATCTGGGTATATTTTGTCCATTGTTTTAAGACGTAAGACAGCATAGCCACTATTCCTTAAAGGAAGCACTACAAACCACTCAAGAACCACATTAGTAGTGGTCAATGAACTGAGGGGGTCAGGGTGGGGTGGAGGGGCTGGTGTTGTGGAGGCAGGAATGGCACATACACACTGCCTGGTAATTGTCTCATTAACATAAAAATCATCCCCATTAAGAGAAGCTCACTTCTCTGTTGGGGTATTCATCAGTTACATCCACCCTACAGCACCAGTTGAAGATGAGCAGAAACTTGTCCCTTCCTATAACCATTCCTCAGCCATCAGCAGATTAATTCAGATTTGCTGAATTGGGAATTTCTTTGACTGCAATTTTGGCTGTGATGCATTCCAAACAAAACAATCATGCCTGCAGTGTTAAAATTGTGAAATGCATAGAAGCGTGCTGTGACTGTGATAGGTGCAATCACATTGTACTTTTGTTCAACTATTTTCCCTTTTAAAATGGGAAGCAGAGTCCATGGTGTACTTAGCACCTTTTACAAATGCTCAGTAGCGTGTATTTTTATGTGTCATTTTTGTGAAGTGTGTCAGTATTGTTTTGTCAAAATGGAAATGGCCTGGGATTTGAAACAGTATTGCTTTCGATAATCCCTCAAGGATATTTAAAAATACATGCAGGGATGAATGTTTACGACTGGGAATGTGAGGGTTAAGGAAGACATGCTGATTAGAGCAGTTACAAATTGCCTGCAATTTTGTTTATTGCATTATCTAAACTTCTCAAATAATTTCCAAGATTTTGTGGTAACTCCAGTAACTCTCCAGAATCCTGAAGGAATAGGACCTTCAGCTAGATTTTTAGCCTTGCAGATCCCTCAAGTGCATCAAGAGCTTGAAGTTGAACAGAGGATGAAATAAGATTTTTAACATTTATTTTACCTTGGAATGAGGGTATCCCAGACAAGGCCATTTACTGTCCATCCTTCTTCACCTTTGAACTGTATGGTTTGCCAGACAATTTCAGAGGACAGTTAAGAGCCAACTACATAGGTATAGGCCAGATCTTAAATACATTCATGGGATGTGAGTATCACTGGCTAGACCAGCATTTATGGCCAATCCTAATTGCCCAGAGGGCAGTTAAGAGTCACTTCTCTGGAGTCATGTGCAGTTCAAACCAGGTAAGGATGGTCGATTTCCTTCCCTAAAGGACATTAGTGAACCAGATGGGTTTCCATAACAACTGATGATAGTTTCATGGGTCTCCATCATGGATACTAGCTTTCACCTCCAGCTTTACGTAGACTGTGATTCAAAACAGTGTCCAGAGACAGTGTAGAAGCTAAAGCAATGGAGGACAGCAGTTAACCCAGTTTATCCCAGTGAGAAAGTGTTCCAAATGTTGAACATATCAGCTAGTTGCCAAGGCAACTATCATTGTTAGTATCTAAACAGTCAGTCACATTTATAAGATACTGCTGATCTCCACATGAGAAAGCATAAAGGCATAATAATGTCACATTTTGAATGGCAATGCTCATGTAAGACTCCAAAGGACAACCGGAGTTTACTGGATCCATGAAAGTTCAATTACCTGTTGTCACAGAGTGATGACATTCACCTTCTTGTAGGGGGATCTGTATCCAAAATTAACTTAAAGTCTCCGAGCAGGTTGAATTTTACTCTGAAATGAAGGCTGCAGGATGCAAGATATCTCATTGGCTGTTCTTAGTGTAAGTAGTGGTGTATTAACAGTCACTTCTGTAAGCAATTACTTGATACCCCGATGACAAGCAAGGATTGAGACACTGGAAAATTTAGTTTTAACATCACCAATAAAATCATAGAGCTATAGAACAATTGACACAGAAAGAGGTAACTTGCTGCATCGCTGGGTAGCATCCATCAGTCTCATTTCTCCACATTGATCCTAATAATCCTATACTGATAGTCAAAACAGTGTTTGATCCATTATGTGTGCAAGATATTAAATATTATATATTAGCTGAGCAGATCCATGTTAACATGTTGTTCTATGCAAGTAAATGATAGCTACTTGCTGATACTCAGGCTCATTTGGAACCATGATCCACAAATAATATTAAGTTATAAGCTGTAAAGAGTCTTTTATTCCCATTTACCTTCTTGTCATGTTATATTTAGTTCAAAGTGCCTGCGTAAGATTTTGGAAAAGAACACAAAAAATGGTGGTCCTTCATCACCTTTCCTTCTCAAAGCAAGCAATTGTTGCATTGTTAGCTTTCTATTTTTTATTCATGCTGCAAATCAAAGAAAATATTCACGATTTAAGGCTTTTTACAATTTTGCAGTGTGGGTGTTGCAAGGACAGCATTTATTTCCTGTCCCTAGTTGCCTGAAAAATTGATGACGGATCACTTTCCTGAACTACTTCAGTTAAAAGAAAATTATTAGAAATGAGTATCCTATTAGCCACTGCAGACAGCAGTTAAGAATGTGGAATGGGAATCATATGTAGTTCACACCAGAAAGGGTGGCAGATTTCACAAAAGTGAGCCAGTTAGGTGTTCACAATAGCAAACAGCTTCATGTTTATATCCAGATTTTTAAAAGAAACATCAATTTGTAAACTACAGTTATCAAATTTGCATTGGATACTCTGGATTAACAAACCTAGTAACATTATGCTGAAACTAAAATACCCAGCCATGCTTTTAAGGGAAATGAGTTCCATTCACTGTTGCAACTGCAATACTACAGCTCAAGTCAGAAAACACATCATGTGATGAACTTCTTACGAGTTAATGATGTCCTAACTTGTTCTGAGGGGTGGAATATCGGATATGTTGAACTTATTAAACAGTACTGCAAGCATGAAGACCAGCAAACAGTAGCTGTAATATAGGCCATTAGATTGTTTCCGATAAAAGTTCAAGGTCATCTGGCTTCATCATGTTACCAAGGTATTCAGTGAGATCAGTCGTAACAAACACACCATGTGAGTGGTCATGATTTGGAGATGCCGGTGTTGGACTGGGGTGTACAAAGTTAAAAATCACACAACACCAGGTTATAGTCCAACAGGTTTGTGTGATTTTTAACCATGTGAGTGGTAGAAGCTTTGCTGGGGTCCTAAGTGCTTTATTTTTCATTTGTTGCTTTAGGTGGGTGTTGTTGAGAAGGATGGCATTTCTTAGCCATTCCTAATTGCTCTTGAGAAGATGGTGGTGAGACATTAGAGCTGCTTGTAGTCTGTCTTGCGATGCTAGAAAGAGATTTTGAGGAATTTGATCCAGGGACATTGAAGGAAAGGTGATGTATTTCCAAGTCAGGACGGTTTGTGACTTGGAGGAAACTTGTAGTTGGTTTTGTTTCTATGGACATACTGCCCCTGTTCTTCTTTGTGGTATTGCTCACAGATTTGAAAGGGGCTACAAAAGAAGCCTTGATGACTTTCTACATTGCACCTTCTCAATGGTACACACTGCAACAATGCCTCCTTTGCGGTGACCAAATGGACTGCAACCAATGAAGGTTTTCCCAAATTCCATTGGCTTCAATTTTTACTGGGGCTCCATGATGCCATACTCGGTCAAATGTTGCCTTGAGGTCAAGGGCACTCCCTCTCACCTCACCAACACCCCTCCCCCCTCCGCGCCCGCACCCCCCGAAGTTCAGCTGGTCTGCCCATGTTTGCATCAAGGATGGAACAAGATCAGGAATTAAGTAATCATAGCAGAACCCAAACTGAGCATCAGTGATCAGGTTATTTGAAGTGTTGCTTGATAGCATTGTTGATGACATGTTCCATGGCTTTCCTTATATTAGAGAGTAGACTGATGTGGCAGTTTTTAATTAGTTTAGATCGTTCCTGCTTCTGTTGACAGGCCTTGTGTGAACAGTTTTGTACTTTTTTTGGGTAGATGCCAGTGTGCTGAACTGTACTGAAGCATCTTGGCTAGGAGCTTGGCTATTTCTGGATCATAGCTGAAATGTTATCTGGTCTCAGTTATAGAATCATAGAATCCCTACAATGTGGGAACAGGCCATTCAGCCCCTTGAGCCCACAATGCCCCTCTGAAGAGCAGCCCATCCAGACTCACCCTATCCCTAACCCTGCATTTGCCATTCCCAGACACTATGGGGCAATTTAGCATGGCCAATCCACCTAACCTGCACATCGCTGGAATGTGGGAGGAAACCGGAGCACACGGAGGAAACCCACATAGACAGGGAGAATGTGTAAACTCCACACAGACAGTCATCCGAGGCTGAAATCAATCCTGGGTCCCTGGCTGTTATGCAACTGCACCACTGTGCCACCCTATATGTAAGCACTATCTCTCCTTTGTGGAAGAAGGTTGAGAATTTAAGTCCTACTCCAGGGCTTGAGTGTTCTAGGGAACTGAGGGAGTGCTGCACTTTCAGAAGTGCTGTATTTAAGATTTTGCCTGACACCTCAGAAAGATACAAAAGGCACTGTGTAAAAGAGCAGCAATGGTATCATCCCCAGTGCCTTGACCAATATCCATCTCTCAATCAATATCATGAAAGCTAATTGTCTGGTGATTTAGCACATCATTCTTTCTAGGAACTTGTTCTGCACACACGGGCTGTTGCATTTATCTACAAGGATAATAGCAGCATTTCAAGATTTTTTTTTCCCGTTGCCTTTGCTTTATCCAGTACACTCATATGGCTGCCATACATCCCATAAAAAACACTGTAGGTGAATATAATTCTGCCACTGATTACCCCGATGCTGCATGGATGGCCAGTTTTAATCAGCTGGGTCTTTTCTAAATGTATCCCATTTAGTCCGGTGATGGTTTCAGGTAACATAATGCAGGATGCTTGCAGCATGAAACTTGGACTTTGACTCCACAAGGACTTTCATCGAGCGATGGATCTATGACTGGTGGATCGGTGAGCAGATTTGTAGGTTCTTACTCACCTTGTACACCACAAGATTTGGTTCCACTCAGAATCCCTCATGAATAACCTCAGGTAGATGGTGAAAACCTAATTCATTTTGAAAGAAATGCCAATCACCAGTCACCCATTCCCCCCCCCCCACCCAAACAATGCCAGCCAAGCCAACAGATCATGTAGATAGAGTGTTAGCTATAAAGGAGCTAGCTTTCTACCTGATATGATCTCTGCCCCAGTCAAGAATCGGTCCAGATTCTTGAAATTCCTATCATTTCTCCAAGTTGCTCCTTGGTCCTGCCCACTGAGTTTCTGATTTACCTTCCCTGATTTTCACCCCCATTAAATGAGATTCTCTTATCCACCCTCTGCAGCATGCTTTTGTAAAATTTCCCCAAAGCTGCCTTTCATTCTTTCCCTAACTCTTTATCTCATGCCACAGCTCTCCAGATCATCCATGGCTCTGAGTTTCTCTGGAACACCACCCTTTAGACAAATAATAGTAAACCTTCTTATCTGCCTCCCCCTCCAGAGTTACACCTGAAATTCAGGGCTGAGACATTACCTAATACCAAATAAATAAAACAGCAGGACAATGGAAAGAAACATAGAAAATAGGAGCAGGAGTAGGCCATTCGGCCCTTTGAGCCTCCTTGAAACAACTGATGATACTGGGAATCAGTCACATGCTAAAACATTGGTTGAACTACTCATATGCTTCTGATGGAGCCTATTCTACAGTGGGGATAGCGAGTACAGGTTAGGTGACCACATCACTGGAAGCCAACATTGTGTTTACAGAGGTGATCCTGAACACTCCCATTGCATGTCATTTTAGCTCCGTCCTATTTTCAGGGTCCATTCACAGTTTGGCCTTTATCACAATTTCAGTGTGAGCTCGAGGATCAGCTCCTTGAATTTTCACCATGCTTTTTGCGGTCTCTCTGATCTGAAAATGAACACAATCAACTTTCAGGCAATAACCACAGCTCCTCTTTCCTCATAGCAGCTGGTACTGGGATGATGGTGTATATATTTCTGAGGTCAGGTAAAGAAAGTAGTTGGGCTTGGATTGTTAACCTGCTTTCTGTTTTCTTCAAATCTCCAGGTTACTAAGGCTGATCTATCTTGCTGGATTATTGGCTTTCCCTGTCTACCAAACCCTCTAAATATCTGCCTTACACATGTCTTTTCATTTCATGTTAAAACCACTCCTGCCATTTAACCATCTCCCATCCTTCATCCAAGCACTTTTTAAGTGGATAATTGGATTTTATTCCCCCTTATCTCTTTCACTCATTATGTTCATTTTTAATTTAAAAAAGCATTAATCTTAATTGTAATTTTAAAAGAGGAGATGCTATTTGGAGAGCCAATGTAGACTCAGTGGGGCAAATTCTGCACTGGAGGGAATCTATGAAGTGATAAAGTACTTCTAACAGAAAAGAGAAAGAAAAGGGCAGCATAATGGCTCAGTTGTTAGCACTGCTGCCTCCCAGCACCGGGGATACAGGTTCAATTCCACCCTTTAGTGTTTGTCTGTATGGGTTTGTTCTGGTTTCCTCCTACAGCCTAAAGATGTGCACATTAGGGTGGACTGGCCATGCTAAATTGCCCACTGTGTCCAGGGATGTGCAGATTAGGGTGGATTGGCCATGCTAAATTGCCCATTCTGTCCTGCGATGTGTATAGTGGGGGAGGGGGTTAATCATGAAAATGCAAGATTATAGGGTAGAGGTGTTGATGGGATGCCCTTTGAAGCGTTGGTGTTAACTTGATAGGCTGAATTGTCTGCTCCCACATTGTAGGGATTTTATGATTTCTAAGAATTGTCGCTTATCCGTAAGGTTGCTTAGTCTTCAGGAAGAACTAGCTAATCTTAACAGAAAATACTTTATCCAACAAGTTGAGTGTTTGCAGCTTTTTTGCAATTATATTTTATTGTATAACCTTTGTATAACCTAATTGTCAAGTTGCAGTTATGACTACATGCGACTGTAAGATGCAGTCAAAGGTTTTAATTTCATGTATTTGAACATTGGAATTGTTTAACTTGTGATGTTCTCTTCAGTGTGTTTGAGCTATGGTTTTAATGTTTTAAAAGTGGATTTTCATTACAGCTTTCAATGTCTATGTTGTGGAACATAGCTACACATTTTTAATTGTAAATTACTAAAATTTATAAAGTGAAATTGGGGATTCCAAACAGTGCAGTTGTGTGCTTCTGTGTAAATTCTGTATCAAAATGTGAAACATGCAATTAGATATGTTTTGATCTGTCTCAAAGTACCTCAAGTCTGCATTTTACTGTACTGCGTTTTACTCAAGTCTGTGTTATTATTTAAAATAAAACCAAAAATACAGAATATATAACATCAAAATGTGTGAAATTCACAGCATAGTGTCATAGAGTAGTAGAGATGTACAGCACGGAAACAGACCCTTCGGTCCAACTCATCCATGCCAACCAGTTATCCCAAACCAATCTAGTCCCACTTGCCAGCACCCGGCCCATATCCCTCCAAACCCTTCCTATTCATATACCCATCCAGATGCCTTTTAAATGTTGCAATTGTACCATGCTCCATACTTCCTCTGACAGCTCATTCCATACACGTACCACCCTCTGCATGAAACAGTTGCCCCTTAGGTCCTTTTTATACCATTCACTCTCACCCTAAACCTATGCCCTCTAGTTCTGGACTCCTCCAACCCCAGGGAAAATACTTTGTCTATTTATCCTATCCATGCCCCTCATAGTTTTGTAAACCTCTATAAGCTCACTGCTCATTCTCCGACGTTCCAAGGAAAATAGCCCCCCAGCCTGTCCAGCCTCTCCCTATAGCTCAAATCCTCCAACCCTGGCAACATCCTTGTAAATCTTTTCTGAACCCTTTCAGGTTTCAAAATATCTTTCCAATAGGAAGGAGACCACAATTGCACACAATATTCCAACAGTGGCTTAACCAATGTCCTGTACAGCTACAACATGACCTCCCAACTCCTGTACTCAATACTTTGACCAATAAAGAAAAGCATACCAAACACTTTCTTACTATCCTATCTACTTGTGACTCCACTGTCAGGGAGCTATGAACCTGCACTCCAAGGTCTCTTTGTTCAGCAACACTCCCTAGGACATTACCATTAAGTGTGGTAGCAACACCAATGGAGACAAAATAGAGGGAATATGTACTCTGACATATATTGTCATGAAAAAGAAAAAGCCATGAAACAAGAAAAGTATATTGAATGTCAAAAAGTTCAGTTAAGAGGTTTTGAGTTTGGAAGCATGGGAAACCAAATCCTTTGATGAAGCTTCACTCTGAGTTTCCTGTCTCTTCCATCTCCTCATCAAAACAAATAGATTTCCATTGAGACACCACTGAACTGAAACTATGCAAAGCTCAGCCTGAAGACTGTGCATTGAAAGTCTTAGATTTGAGTACATTATCTAGTTCATGTTTAGGGTAAGTCTTTAAACTGAACTTCTTCTCAGATTGAGATCAATGATGCTGTTTACTCTTTGGATGAATGCCATGGAAGCTCTCCTGGTTAATATTTATTCCTCATCAACTTAATAAAATAATTGAATATTTCTTTATTATCTCACTTGTTTATAAAATCATAAGAAGTCTCTGATTCTCAAGTACCAGACAACATTTACACTAGAGTAATGCCAGGTAATGACTGCAAAACCAACACCACAGATGCTCAGCATCCTGCCGCTAAATTCAACATCCATTCCCTCCAATTCTGGCAAGTTGTAGCTGCATTATACACTGGAGGTATTGTAATAATTTACTGAACTTCTTCATTAACCACCTCCCTGCTCCTCCCAACCCCAAATCCACAAGCTTTTCCACCACCTCCAACGTGAATCCCTTCAGTTTTGCGGGGATTTCATCGCTGCAGGTTCCCCTTCAGGGATCGCGCTATCATGGGTGAAATGGTTTAGCAATACTGTTACTGGACTCATCCAGAAATCCAAGCTCATGCTCTGAGACACAAGTTCAAAACTTGCTTAAATCCGTGTGGGAGGGTGAGCTGTGAGGAGCTTCAGTATGCTTTGGACACATTGAGTGAAGAGAAAAGCATTGAGATGAAATATAGTGTATTAAGTGTGAAGATATCCACTTTGGTAGCAAAATCAGGACGGCTGGTTATTATCTGAATGGGATCATATTGGGAAAGAGGGAGGTGTAATCAGACCTGGGTGTCCTTTTACACAATTCAGGATTTACAAGGATGTTGCCAGGGTTGGAGGATTTGAGCTATAGACAGAGGCTGAACAGACTGGGGCTGTTTTCCCTGGAGCGTCAGAGGTTAAGGGGTGATCTTATAGAGGTTTACAAAATTTTAAGTGGCATGGATAGGGTAAATAGATAAGGTCTTTTCCCTGGGGTGGGGGAATCCAGAACTAGAAGACATAGGTTTAAGGCGAGAGGGGAAAAATATAAAAGAGACCTAAGGGGCAATGTTTTCACACAGAGGGTGATACGGGTATGGAATGAGCTGCCAGAGGAAGTGGTGGAGGCTGGTACAATTGCAATATTTAAGAGGCATTTGGATGGGTATATGATTAGGAAGGGTGTGGATGGATATGAGCCAGGTGCTGGCAGGTGGAACTAGATTGGGTTGGGATATCTGGTCAGCATGGATGGGTTGGACCGAAGGGTCTTTTTCCATGCTGTACATCCCTATGACTCTATAAGTACATAAGACAGAGGAGCAGAAATAGTCCATCAGTCTATTGAGTTTGCTCTTCTTTACAATGAATTCATGACTGATTTGATAATCCTCAAATCCATTTTCCTGCCTTTACACAATAACACTTGATTCTCTCACTGATTAAAAATCTATCTATCACAGCCTTGAATGGACTTAATGATCTAAGCCCTTTGTGGTGGTGAATCCAGCAGATTCACTACCCTCTGAGAGAAAATAATCCTCCTAACTTAAATGTGCAAATCCTTATTCTGAGATTATTCCCTTTAATCCTGGACTCTCCCACAATGGGAAACAAACTTTCCGCATCTACCCTATCAATTCCCCAAGACCCTATATTTTTCAATAAAGTTGCCTCTCATTCTTCTAAACTCTGTTAATACAGACTCAAGCTACTTAACCTGTCCTGATACACCATCCTTTCATATCCAGAATCAATCTAGTGAACGTTCTCTCGACTGCCTCCAATGCCAATATATCTTTATTTAGATAAGGAGACAAAAACTGTACAGGATTCTTGACGTTGTCTGACCAGTGACTTGTTTAGTTTCAGCAAGTCTTCACAATTTATATCGTCCAGTACTTCCCCTTTATCTATCCCGCTTCTCAAAGAATTTTATTCAATCTGTCAGGCACGTATCCTCTTCCTGAAGCCATACTGACTCTGCTTGATTATTTTATCTATTTCTAAATGCTCAGCTATTGCATCCTTTATAATAGGCTCTAATATTTTCCTAAATACAGATGTTACACTAACCGGCCTATAGTTACCTTATTTTTTGGTCTTCTTCCCCTTTTAAATAAATGTGTTAAATGGCAATTTTCCCACCTTTTTGGGATGTTTCTATGACTACTTTTTATATATGCTACAATGCATCCCACTGGATCCAGGTTACCTATTTGTCTTTAGTTCCATTAATTTCCCTAATACTTTTTCCCTAGTGATTGCTACGGCATTTCTTTCCTTTACCCCTTTTGTCCTTGATTAATTAGTTTTTATGGAATACTATTGGTGGCTTCTGCTGTTAGACTGATGCAAATCATTTATACAACTCCTCTGCTATTTCCGATTTCCCATAATTATTTCCCCAGCCTCTCGCTCTAAGAAGCCGATGTTCTTCTTAAGGAAGCTCTTGCTGTCTATTTTGATGTTACTTGCAAATTAGCCCTCAAAGTTTATCTTCTCGCACTTGATAATTTTTTAGTCATCTCTTGTTGATTTTTAAAACTTTTCAAAGCCTCTGACTTACCACTAGTCTCTGCCACATTAATGTTGTTTTCTTTAAATTTGATGTCATACTTAACTTCCCTAGTTAAACACGGCTTGCTCAGCCTCTTCCTAGAATCCTTTGTTCTCATGGGGATATATCTTTGTTCCTCAAGCAACTTTGCTGTTACATGCCTTTCGGAATCTACTCCAGTTAACTCTGCTGTCATTCCTTTGTAATTACCCTTATTTAAGTTCAATACACTTGTTTCCATCCAAAGTTCTCCCACTCAAACTGAATACTAAATTCTACCACATATGTTTACTGTTTTCTAGTGAGATCATTTATTAAACTAACTTCATTACACAGGACCAGATCCAAAATAGCCTGATCCTTGGTCAAATCCACATTATGTAGTTCTCAGAAACATTCCTAAATACACTTTATGAACTCGCCCTCATGACTCCCTCTGCCTTACTGACTTTCCAATTCACACAAAGATTAGAGTCACCCATGATTAATGTATTGCATTTTTTGCATGCCCTTATTATCATCTGATTTATTCCCTGTCTTATTGTATAGCTCCTCCTAACAGTGAGTTCTTCCCCTTGTTATTTCTTACCTCCATCCATTGGATTCAACTTTTTTTAAATCCAAGATCATTTCTTGCTATGGTACTTATTCCATCCCTTACTAACAAAGCTACTCCATCATGTTTCCCTTCCTTCTTATCTTCTTGAAAAGTCCAAAGATGTGCAGGTCGGGTGAATTGGCCATGCTAAATTGCCCATAGTATTAGGTACATTAGTCAGAGGGAAATGGGTCTGGGTTGGTTACTGTTCGGAGGGTCGATGTGGACTCGTTGGGCCGAAGGGCTTGTTTCCACACTGTAGAGTATCTAATCTAATCTAACTATCAGAAAAAAAAGTCATAAAACCACCTAAATATTTAGTTCCCAGCTTTGTTCTCTTTGTAACCATGGCTAAAGGATCATACTCATTAGTATCTATTTGTGCCATTCATTCATTTTGTTCCGAATACGATGTCCATTCAAGTAAAGAGTTATTAACTTTTTAACCACCTTTCTCCTGCTTTCATCTTATTTACTTCTGTTCTTCTATGTTTGTATACCTTGTCCTACTCGTCCTACTCTGGATATCATTATGCAAATATTTTCACTGTAATACTGTCATACTTAATTTCCCATCTCCCAAATCTCCCCCTCACTTACCAGTTTGAAGCCCTTTCTACAGCCCTAGTTACTTGATTCACCAGGACACTGCTCCCAGCATGGTTCAAGTGAAGCCCATCCCAGCAGAACAGCTCCCTCCTACCCCCGTACTGGTGCCAGTACAGCATGAACTGAAACTGAGTCCACCCACAACAATCTTTGAGCCATACATTTAACACCTTAACTTTATTACCCTATGCCATTTCACTCGTGGCTCAGGTAGTAATCCAGAGATTATTACCTTGGAGGCCTGCTTTCTAATTTAGTTCCTACCAGTTCAAAATCTTTCAGCAGCACTTCATTTCTAATCCCATCTATGTCATTGGTATCCATGTGCATGGTGACAAGTGGATCCCTCTCTTCCCTCTCCAAGCTCTTCTCCCACCCCAAGGCGACGTCCCTAACCCTAGACTGGGCAGGCAACGGAGCCTTTGGGACTCCCACTCATGGCTACAGAGAACAGTATCTATCCACTTAATTATATAATACATTTCTCTTGAACTAAGTTTCTGTGGTGAGTTCACTCATCCTCCTCATAGTCCCCGCGTCCATTCACACAGGTTGCAAGAACCTTGGACAACTTCAGGGGCTGAGGCTCCTCAAATGCAACTTCTCTGGGTCCCGATACCTGCCTCATCTCCAGTCATGCTCATCTGAAGAACATAAGAGCTTAAGAACTAGGAGCAGGAGTAGGCCATCTGGCCCTTCGAGCCTGCTCCACCATTCAATAAGATCGTGGCTAATCTTTCCATGGACTCAGCTTCACTTACTCGCGTTTTCACCATATCCCTTAATTCCTTTATTTTCCAGAACAGTATTTACCCTAGCTTTAAAAACGATTACTGAAGAAGCATCAGCTACTTCTCTGGGCAAAGAATTCCATAGATTAACAACCCTCTGGGTGAAGTTCCTTCTCAGTCAGTTCTAAACCTGCTCCCTCTAATCTTGAGGCCATACCCTCGTGTCCTAGTTTCACCTGCCAATGGAAACATCCTATCTATTTCTATTTTATCGATTCTCTTATAATTTTATATTTTTATATAAGATTGCTCTGCCCCCCCCCCCACATTCATCTGAATTCCAAAGAATATAATCCCAGTCTACTCATCATCTCCTCATAAGCCAACCCCCTCAACTCTGGTATCAAGTGAACATCCTCTGTACCCCATCCAGTGCCATAACATCCTTTCTCAAGTAAGGAGACCAAATCTGCAGGTGTGGTCTCATCAGCACCTTGTACAGCTGTAACATTACCTCCCTGCTTTTAAACTCAACCCCTTTAGCAATGAAGGACAAAATCCCATTTGCCTTCCTAATTACTTGTTGTGCCTGCAGACCAATCTTCTGCGAATCATGCACAAGGACACACAGGTCCCTCTGCAAATCAGCATGCTGCAACGTTTTATCATTCAAGTAATAATCTATTTTGCTGTTACTCCTAATAAAATGTATGACTTCACATTTACTAACATTGTACTCCATCTGCCAGACCTTTCCCCACTCACGCAATGTATCTATGTTCCTCTGCAAAGTTTCACAGTCCTCTGCACACTTTGCTCTGCCACTCCTCTTAATGTCATCAGCAAATTTTGACACCGTACACGTGGTCCCCAACTCTAAATCACCGATATAAATTATAAGTAATTGTGGTCCCAATCCCTGAGGCACACCACTAGTCACTGATTGCCAGCCAGAATAGTACTCATTTATCCCCACTCTTTGCTTCCTGTCAGTCAACTGATCCTCTATCCACGCTAATACTCTACCCCTAACACCATGCATCCTTATCTTATGCAGCAGCCTCATGTGTGGCACTTTATCAAAGGCCTTTTGGAAATCTAGGTACACTACATCCACTGGGTCCCCCTTGTCCACCTTGCTTGAAATGTCTTCATAGAATTCCAAAAGATTTGTGAAGCATGACCTGCCCTTCATGAATCCTGTCCCTGATCACAGGCCAGTTTTGTACTTCCTAGTTAGAGGACTGTGACGTCCCACCTGGAGGAAAGAGTCCGAGTCCCTTTTCTCATTCCTGATACAGCACAATGTCAACAGTTCAAACTCCAGTTCCTTAACCTAGTTCCAAAGTTCCTTGAGCACTTAATGTAGATGTGTTTGCTTTGTATCACAATGCTGTCCAGCAGCTTCTATATGTTGCAGGAGCAACACATCACCATCTCACCATCGCTATCATATTTGATTTATTTAATTGATAAATTAATCTAGATTCCTTGCTCTTTACACTTTGCTGAAACGAAATGTTATTTTTGTTTTGAAAAAAGGCGCCAGTATGAATCTTACATTTAACCAATGATATTTTTAAGAAAAGAGAGAAGATAAACACTGGAGACCTAAACATAAACATTAAATTTACTTTAAAGGCTAGAAATATTCACTGATTCTACTCACTAATCGGTTTCTTTTCTTGCACATGTGTCACGCTGTGGTTTGTGAGCTCACTGCCACTGGTCTCTCTGCTAACTGCCTTTTTGATCCACATGTTTTCATACTCTCCCATCCACTCCTCACACAGGAGAGTTTACCACTTTCAGTAAACCTTCGTTAAAGCTCCCCTGTCTGCCTTTTGCACCTAATTCGGACAAATTTCCAGCAGTTCACTCCCTCAACCTTCATCTTCCTCCACTGAAATCTCCCACATACTGACTGTGCTCCTTGCCCTGGTGTGCACCATTCAATCCCTCAAGGCTACTCTGTCATTGGATAAACTTATGGCTGAAATGACTGTGGTTTTCTCATATCCTCCCTGCCTCCTGCCCCCTTGACTCACTTGCAGATTAAACATGTGTCTAATTCATCCTTGATTGTAAGCAATTGCTCAGAATCCAGCGTTCCCTGTGGAATTTAATTCCAAAGAGTATGATTCTCTGTGAGAAGCTATTCTTCCTCACCTACATCTAAAATGGGAGTTCCCATAATTTAAGCACTGACTCAGATGCAAAATTCCCACTAAAGGAAGCACCTTTCCAGTATTTATCTTGTCAAGTCCCTTTAGTATCTCAGGAAGGGTCACTTGACCTGTAACATCAACTCTGATGTCTCTCCACAGGTGCTGCCAGACCTGCTGAGCTTTTGCAGCAATTTCTGGTTTTGTGTCCCTTCACAATCTTATTTGCTTCAATAAGATCACTTCTACTTTTTCAAACTGCAATGAGTTATCAGCACAACTTGCTCATATATTTAAAATTGGACAATCCCTTCATTCCAGCAAACAGCCTGGCAAACCTTCCTTATACTGTTTCCAAAGCAAGCACATCTTTCCTATGTAGGGAAACTAAAACTGTACATGGGACAGGTGCAATCTCATCAATGACCTGTACAAATTAATTTTCTCTATTTTGACACTTCATCCTTCTAGCAATAAAGTCCAACCTTTCCACTTGCCTCGCTGGTTCCCTTCTGTACCTTCATGTTGACATTTTATGATTCATAAATGTTCAGGACACTCAAATCCCTCTATACTGCAGCATGACGTAGTCCCTCTCCCGTTAAATAATATTCTGCTCTTTTGTTTTCCTCTCAAAGAAGAGAAACTCTCATGTTCCTGCACCATATTCCATCTGCTAAGTTCCTTCATCCAAGTAATTAATTTAGATTGTAAACATTCAAGACCAGCCCTAATCCATATTTATAGGGCTTTGCTTGACATTAAATGGGAAGAGGGTTGGGGGATAGAAAATGAATGAAGAAATCATGATGGGACTCGATTTTCTCACAGGCTCATAATCCCTTTGTTATCATTGGTTCAAATATAGAACCTAGAGAGAGAACCAGAATTGGATCACAGATAGTACAGAGGTGGTACCGTGAGAATAGGAAACACAAGTTGTTAAATAAAACACAGCCATAAAAAACATCGTAATATAAAAGCCGTACTTGGCCCTAATTACCATTGTTTCTCAGGTGTCTTATGCAATTGCGATCTGGAGATCCTCAGGAATAGACATGATCAACCTTTGTTGTCCTTTCCAGATGTGGAGGTGCCAGTGTTGGACTGGGGTGGACAAAGTCAGAAGTCACACAACACCAGTTTAGACTCCAACAGGTTTATTTGAAATTACAAGCTTTCAGAGTGCCGCTCCTTCATCAGGTGACCTGGTATTGTGTGACTTCTGACTTGGTCCTTTCCAGTGATTACTGCTGTTTCTTATTTCACCACTAACCCGCAGACAGATCTCACAGTGGCTACCAGCAACAGAACTCAAAACAACCAACCAAATTAGGATTTGAAATGACAAGATTTAAGAATAGGTAATGTCATACCCTGTCTACACAATGAACAAACATTACTGATGGTTAAACTTTGAACCCCATGAATGTAAACCCCCTAAACTAATGATCATGTGTTATAGTACTGTCTTCCTATTACTTTCTGTACTTTATATTTTGCTTATATATCCTTTCAGTTCATCCCTGAGCCTCAATGGAAGTTGATTTTTAAATAAATAAAATTTTGAAGATAATAATATTAAAATTGTTTGGTTTGGGGTAAACAACAAGGCAAAGACTGTGCTAATAAATAGCATATACATTGACAGTACTGGTAAGCAACACAGACATTGCACTCATATTTGGATGGGGACTGAACAGATAACTAATACAGACAGGCTGGATACAGTACTGTCTAATGTACTACAACTGTCTAGTTTTATATGTCAATTGGGTCAGTTACTTCAGGGTATGTCCTACTGCTACAACTTCAGCTGAAATTCAGCTTGCACACGTAAACAAATTTTGCATCAAAGCTGTGGTGGGTGAGACACTTAGGAAACATTGTGTGTTGCTAGGGAAACAATGTTGTACTACAACAAGAATGCATGCACATTTACATCAGATCCATGAATCATTGCCGTTTTGACAAAGGCAACACTGAGATGTGAGGGCATAAAGCACAGAAGTGCTCCGAAATGAAAATTAATGATGTTTGGCAGGTTGGTGGGTAGTATTTTCATCTCTAAGTCACACAGCTGGAAATTCAAATCCCACAACATAAACTCAGATACACTGAGTTGGGAATTTGTGTTGCAGACGTTTCGTCCCCTGTCTAGGTGACATCCTCAGTGTGTGGGAGCCTCCTGTGAAGCGCTTCTGTGATGTTTCCTCCGGCATTTATAGTGATTTGTATCTGCCGCTTCCGGTTGTCAGTTCCAGCTGTCTGCTGCAGTGGCTGGTATATTGGGTCCAGGTCGATGTTCTTATTGATTGAATCTGTGGATGAATGTCATGCCTGTAGGAATTCCCTGGCTGTTCTCTGTTTGGCTTGTCCTATAATAGCTGAAAATGTGTTGCTGGAAAAGCGCAGCAGGTCAGGCAGCATCCAAGGAACAGGAGAATCGACGTTTCGGGCATAAGCCCTTCTTCAGGAATCTTATGCCCGAAACATCGATTCTCCTGTTCCTTGGATGCTGCCTGACCTGCTGTGCTTTTCCAGCAACACATTTTCAGCTCTGATCTCCAGCATCTGCAGCCCTCACTTTTTCTTGTCCTATAATAATAGGACATTCCTGAAGAAGGGCTTATGCCCGAAACGTCGATTCTCCTGTTCCCTGGATGCTGCCTGACCTGCTGCGCTTTTCCAGCAACACATTTCCAGCACCTATAATAGTAGTGTTGTCCCAGTCAAACTCATGTTGCTTGTCATCTGAGTGTGTGGCTACTAAGGATAGCTGGTCATGTTGTTTCATGGCTAGTTGGTGTTCATGGATGCGGATCGTTAGCTGTCTTCCTGTTTGTCCTATGTATCCAATTCACTAGAGAGGAAGAAAAGGACAACCAACTCCCATTCCTAGATGTGATGGTACAGAGAACATCGAACGGAGAATTCCCATACCACACACACAGACCAAGTCCTAAACTACGAAAGCAACCACCCCAACACATACAAAAGAAGTTGCATCAAGACACTGTTCAAAAGGGCCACAACACACTGCAGTACACCAGAACTGCAAAAAGAGGAAGAAGAACACCTATACAATGTATTCACCAAAAACGGATACCCCCACAATTTCATCAACAGATGCCTAAGGGAAAGACAATGGAATGAGGACATGCCACAACCCAAAGGACTAGCCACACTACCATACATCAAGA
>NC_057711.1:143163654-143177932 GCF_004010195.1 Chiloscyllium plagiosum | reverse complement strand
CGGACAGCTGGAACTGACAACCGGAAGCGGCAGATTCAAACCACTACAAATGCCGGAGGAAACATCACAGAAGCACTTCACAGGAGGCTCCCAAGCACTGAGGATGTCACCTAGACAAGGGACAAAACGTCTGCAACACAAATTCCCAGCTCGGCGAACAGAACCACAACAACGAGCACCCGAGCTACAAATCTTCGCACAAACTTCGGATACACCAGTCTACACTGACATTCCAGTTGAGCATCGAGGGAATGCTGCACTGTCAGGGTGCTAATTTTTAGATAAAATATTCATCCAAGGCCCAGTCTGCTTTCTCAGGTTTTTTTGATTAGATTCCCTACAGTGCGGAAACAAGCCCTTCGGCCCAACAAGTCCACACCGATCCTCTGAAAAGTAACCCACCCAGCCCTCTGACTAATGCACCCAACACTATGGGCAATTTAGCATGGCCAATTCACCTGGCCTGCACATCTTTGGACTGTGGGAGGAAACCGGAGCACCCAGAGGAAACCCACGCAGACATGGGGAGAATGTGCAAACTCCACACAGACAATCACCTGAGGCTGGAATTGAACCTGGGATCCAGGTGCTGTGAGGCATCAGTGCTAACCACTGAGCCACCGTGCTGCCCAGGGATGTAAAACATTCCATGACGCCACTCTGAGGAACACTAGGGTATGTCCTGACCAATATTTATCCTTCAGAGATATTTTCAAGTAATCAGCACATTACTTTTAAAGGGAGCTGGTTACATCCAGCCTGGCTACAGTATTTCCTATATTGGAACAATGATGCATTTCACAGACACTTAATTGGCTACAGCATATAGCTTTTGGGATGTCTTCAGTTTGAGAAGGTGCTATGTAAATGCACTTTTTTCGTTGTCTTTGTGTCATTAACCATCAGATGATGCCTATGGTTTGCTGAGTAATAACTGACTTTTGTGGCATGTGTTATTCGATAGGTAATTAGTCTTAGCCCACATGGTACCACAGATATATTCCTCAGTTGGAGAAGAAAAGGGACAATTGATATTATACCTTGAAGGGCATCACTTTGCATCAAGCATGTGAGGGGTGAGGAGGTAGGTTCTAAGTAGACCTCATCCAGAACAGAAAGTGAGCCTACATTGTTGGTATCATTCTGAAACAATCACGAGTCTTCAAACCAATTCAGTTAACTAGTCATAGAGATGGGGGAATTTTAAATTGTTTCCATTCTCACTCACAGCCAATATCTCAGTCAACACTTCACCCACAGCCAATATCTCAGACAACACCTCACCCATCACCAATATCTCAGTCAATGTCTCACCCACAGCCAATATCTCAGTCAAAACCTCACCTACAGCCAATATTTCAGTTAGTACCTCACCCACAGCCAATATTTCAATCACACCTCACCCACAGCCAATATCTCAGTTAATATCTCACCCACAGCCAATATCTCAGTCAACACCTCACGCACCGCCAATATCTCAGTTAATATCTCACCCACTGCCAATATCTCAGTTAATATCTCACCCACAACCAATATCTCAGTCAAAATCTCACCCACCACCAACATGTCAGTCAACGGTCTGGGTGGTTTACTCTTCGGAGGGTCAGTGTGAACTGCCTGGTCTGAAAGGTCTGTTTCCACACTGTAGGGAATCTAATCTAATCTCAGTCAACACCTCACCCACAGCCAATATCTCAGTCAATACCTCACCCACAGCCAATTTCTCAGTCAATACCTTACCCACAGCCAATATCTCAGTCAACACCTCACCCACAGCCAATATCTCAGTCAACATCTCACCCACAGCCAATATCTCAATCAACACCTCACCCACCCCAATATCACAGTCAACACATTCTCCCCATATCTGCGTGGGTTTCCTTCGGGTTCTCCGGTTTCCTCCTACAGTCCAAAGATGTGCAGGTTAGGTGAATTGGCCATGCTAAATTGCCCACAGTGTTAGGTGCATTAGTCAGAGGAAAATGGGTCTGGGTGGTTTACTCTTCGGAGGGTCAGTGTGAACTGCCTGGTCTGAAAGGTCTGTTTCCACACTGTAGGGAATCTAATCTAATCTCAGTCAACACCTCACCCACAGCCAATATCTCAGTCAATACCTCACCTACAGCCAATATCTCAGTCAATACCTCACCCACAGCCAATTTCTCAGTCAATACCTTACCCACAGCCAATATCTCAGTCAACACCTCACCCACAGCCAATATCTCAGTCAACATCTCACCCACAGCCAATACCTCAGTCAATACCTTGCCCACAGCCAATATCTCAGTCAACACCTCACACACCGCCAATATCTTAGTCAACACCTCACCCACAGCCAATGTCTCAGTTAATAACTCACCCACAGCCAAGATCTCAGTCAACACCTCACCTACAGCCAAGATCTCAGTCAACACCTCACCTACAGCCAACATCTCAGTCAACACCTCACCCACAGCCAATATCTCAGTTAATACCTCACCCATAGCCAATATTTCAGTCAACATCTTACCCACAGCCAATTTATCAATCAGCACCTCACCCACAGCCAATATTACACAATGTTCAGCACCATTAGTGAATACTCAGATCCAGAAGTAGTCCACGTCAATTTGTAGCATAACCAGGGTAATATCTAGGTTTATGCTGGTAAATGGCAAGTAACAAGCATGCCACACAAGTGCCAGGAAATTAACTTCTCCAACCGTAGAGAATCATCAGCCCTTCTGGTTTCTCAACTGATTCCCAGGCTTAATGGTTGAACTGCTCATCATGTTTTCAATATATCAGTTTGTAATCTATCTCAGATTTAAACCCCTTATTAAAGGTTGGAATAGTTCCCACTGACAAAATAACAGACAGGGAAATCAGAAGACTGTGAACTTCGTGGCTTCCATGTCACCAGTATTTTCCACAACTGCAGACAGAAACACGTCACTTCTGCATTCCCAACTTTGTTGAGCAAATGTCTTGTATGTGCAGTTTGCACTCGTGAAGTTTATCCCCGTATTTTCAGATTCAGGAATAACTAACCGCCTTATGATGCTGAAGGTGACCTGCCTTCATAGACTCAGGTTTTAACTGGGGAGCATTTTGCTGCAAAGGTCCCAATCGAAGCCTCACAGACCCATGGACCAGATGCTTGGCTCATTATTCAACAGGACCATCATCTTCATGATTTTCTCAAGGAAACGAGGTGGCTGCAAGCTGCGGAGTACACTTTCATAAAATCCCCGGCTTCTCCAAAAGCTAGAGGTTTATTAATGTCCCATCCCATCACCACCAGCACCACATTAGCAGTCCCTCACAGATGAGGATGATTCTCTCCGACTGTCAGGGTGAGTTTAGAAGTGGCTATACAGGTTGATAGGGCTACCGCAGGCTCTGTTATACTTGGGGCAGATGGTGGTCATGGGAAGGGGTGGGTGGGGCGTTGTGGTGGTAGCGCGCTCCTTTTTCCTGGCTTCCACGTTTCCCGACCACCAGTCTCGAGGTGCACGACACCTTCCTAGATGCTCTTCCTCCACTTTAGATGTTCTTGGGCCAGTGCTTCCCAGGTGTCTGTGGGAATGCCACACTTCCCAGTGAGGGTATCACTGTAATGCCTCCTCTGTCCACCCGGTGCTCGCCTCCTGTTTCGGAGCTGAGAGTAGAGCACCTGCTTGGGGATTCTGGTGTCAGTCATGGGCATGATGTGACTAGCCCATCGCAGCCAAGCAAGGGGGGTCCGTGCCTCGATGCTGGAGATGTTGACCTAGTTGAGAATTCTGGGGTTGGTGTGCCTGTCTTCCCAGAGGATTAGCAGGATCTTGCGCAGACACCGTTGGTGGGACTGCTCCAAGGTCGTGAGGTCCCTGCTGTAGACAGTCCATGTCTCAGAGACATATAGAAGGGCGGGAACCACTATAGCTCTGTAAACCAGGACTTTGGTGTCGGATCTGACGTTATTATTCTTGAACACCCTTTCCCTCAGGTGGCCAAAGGCCACGCTAGCATACATGCCAGCATCACCACCATCACCAACATCATTATCACAATAACCACCGCCATTACCACCATCACAACTACCATTACCACCAATACAACTACCGTGATCACCATCACCACCACAATTACCGTGATCATCGCCATCATTACCACCATCACCACCACCATTACCACCAGCATTATCACCATCATCATCCCCACTATCATTACCACTACCACCATCATTACAACTGCTATTATTACCATCACCACCATCACTACCACCATGACCACTACGCTACCACCACTACCATTACCATCATTACATCTATCACTATCACCATCACCACCATCACTGCCACCATCACCATCACCACCACCACTACCACCATCACAACCACCATTACCACCATTACAACTACTATTACCATGATCACCGCCACAAAACCATGATCTTGGTGTAGGATCTGATGTTATTCTTGAACACTCTTTCCTTGAGGCGACTAAAGGCTGTGATAGCACACATGCTAGCATCACCACCACCATTATCACCACAATTACCATTATCATCATAACTACCATTATCGCCATCACAATGATCATTATCACCATCATCACCACCACCACCATTACCACCATAACAACTACCATTATCACCATCACACCACCATTATAACTACCATTATCACCATCATCACCACCAGCACCATTATCATCAGTACAATTACCATTATCACCATCACCACCACCATTACCACCATCAACACCACCAATACCAGCATCACCACCACCATTTCCACCATCACCACCACCATTTCCACCATCACCAACACTATTACCACTATGAACATCACCACCATAACATGATCTTGGTGTCGGATCTCATGTTGTTATTCTCGAACACCCCGAAGCTGCACTAGTACACATGCTAGCATCACCACCGCTATTACCACTATCACTACCACCATTATACCTACCATTATCACCATCATCATCACCACTCCACCATCACCACCTCCATTACCGCCATCATAACTACCATTAGCACCATCACTATCATTACCACCATCATAACTACCATTACCACTACCATTATCATCATTAACACCACCACTACCACCATGTGGTGTAAAATTCCAAGCAGTGGAATGTGGTGAAACGGTTAAAAATTATGTCCCAATACATGTGTGAATCTAACCGGAATGGAGGTGTTGCTTAGTCCCGTGTGAATCTTATTACACACCTCCCCGTGTGAATCTTCTTATCTGTATGTAACCAGAATGGAATGTGTTTTTTAGCCTTGCTCTGCTGTTCACATGAATGTTTATATCTGGAAAAGAGTATATCAGCTCCAGTTCGGTGAGTCTGCTCCGGGGTTACATTTACCCCCCGAGCGTGGGTTGTTGGCAACCGCTCTACGAGAACTGACGGCTCCCAGTTCCGGTAACATGTAGAGTGAGTATAAGCCACTCCCCACCCCCACTCTCCTCTAGCTTATCTCTCCACGCTTCAGGCTCTCTGTCTTTATTCCTGATGAAGGGCTTTTGCCTGAAATGTCGATTTTGTTGCTCCTCAGATGCTGCCTCAACTGCTGTGCTCTTCCAGCACCACTAATCCAAAATTACCACCATCACGACTACCACTATCACCATCACCACCACTATTACCACCATCACAACCACTATTACCTAGCAGTTCTTGGATCAACAAAATGAATATAAAAAGAAACACTTTGAATGCAAATACAAAGAAAATTAAATAATGGACTTTAATTAAAAATAATGACAATATGTCTTGAAATGTTGCAAAACGTTTGGAACTTTTATGTGCAAGAACAGGAAGAGTGTTCTCCATTGATATACACATGGTCAGTGGTCAATATCATAGGCAGTAGTTACACTGTTTTTCTTTCAATACAATGCACTGTGGAACTTTACTTGAAAGTAAAGAGAGACTTGAAAGAGGGTGCCTTGGAGATCTATGGGGTCCTTTCCAGCCAAATCCAGTAATATCTTTGTGTCAGCCACATTCAGAGACTGACGGCAGATAGAATGAGGTCCTGTGGCTGCTAGAAACATGCAATCAGCCAATGGTATAGAAAACAAGGCAACAATTTGGCCCATTAACCGGGTCTTTCAGATCAATCCAGTTTGACTCATTGCCTCACGTTTCTGCAATAATTGCACCTTCGGTTATTTATCCAATTTCGCTTCAAGGGATATCATTAAGTGAGTTCATACTTCCTTATCTGATCTGACTTTATACAGTAATCCTACACAGGCATGGTATAAAAGTGATTGCCTCTGCCTCCAGTTCTTTTTCCAATCACTTTAAATCTGTGAATGCTAGATGGTGGCTTTTCTATCTTTGTATTTATTCTACTTAAACCCTTTGTGAATTTATAGACCTCTGTGTAATTTCCTCATGGCCTTCCCTGTTCTAAAGAGAATAACTGTCTATCCATATAACCCATCTTTGGAAGCATTCCAGTAAATCTCCACTGGATCTTTTCCAATGCCTTTATGTCCTTCCTCCCTTTGGGGCTAAACTAGTGTTTCCTATCATTTCAACATTATATGCTGGATTTTGCACTTTAAAAAGGACAAGATCCCAAAGTAGATTACACACCCCCTCCCACCTCCAAATGTGCTCATCGAAGGAGCGGGAGGGATTAAATTCTACTCAACTTTTCATTTCTGTGATCAAGAAACGGTTAATGGTAGTTGTCTTTTCCCTATGCTGAGGGATTTCAAGTCAAGGGGGCACATTTTAAAGAGGAGAGAGATTTTAAAAAGTTAATTTTTTTACACAGAAAGTGGCTCATGTCTGGAATGAACTTCCTGAGGAAGTGGTCGGTGTGGGTACAACTATAATGTTGAAGAGATATTTGGATAAGTAAATGAATAGGAAAGGTTTGGAGGGAAATGGACCAGGAGCAGTCAGGTGGGACTAATTTAGTCTGGTTGGACCGAAGTTTCTGTTTCCGTGCTATATGACTCTATAATTTTATAACTCAAATACTTTAAGACTGCAATAAATCAGCAGAGGATGAGTATTGCATGCTATTTGCTGGTCGGTGACAGCAGATGGTTAGAAAGAAGGGCATATGTGCATATAGGTGAGTGGAAACCCTTCCTTGTTCTTGATCACTGCAAATGTTTTCGGTTGGAAATTTAGATACACTTCAGGCTTCTTGAAGTGCCTGACTCTTCATTCGAGTAACCAATCCAAAAATACCTCTTTCAGTTGTAAATGGAATAGAAGAAAAAAATGATCCAAGAGGAGGAGAGGTCTCATTGTCAACATGTCAATGTACCTTTAAGAGATACAGTAAGTCAGTGCACCTTTAAGAGACATTCTCCTGATACCATCACTGTTTCATTGCATGAGGTTATGAAAGTCACATATACTACTTACATTGGATCACTTAAAGCACAACATGCTACTAGAAGCTTACTGCTCTTTGCTGCACTCTAGCATTTTTAAGACACTATGTGCCTATAAATGTGAAGTTTGTATATAAAAGCCAGCTGTAATAAACGTCTGTTGAATTCCTTAATACCACAATATCCACATTCAGCTTATTTTGTGAAGGAAATAACATAAGCATTGCCACATAACATCAGCTCAAATACTCTGCAGAAGGCAAAACCCATCTCATTGTTAACAGCGATGGCCATCTATAAAACAAAAATCCAAAACATCAGTGACAGATAGTTGGAAAACTACTTACAGAGAACAGAACAACAACTTTGGATATCAGATAACTCAGACAATCAGCTATATTCATTTATTGAGTACAAGCAACCATCAAGATCTGAAGACAGAGCATTGACCAACCATTAAGATAGATTTGGCTTCTTTCTTGATTCTAAGATTTGCTATACTAACAATAAAAAAGGCTAAAGACTACACAAAGAGCACTCTCTCTTTCTTGAAAGAAGAAAAAGCAAGAACTGGCTAATCAATTAAAAGAAAGGCAGTCACACAAGAAGTGTTTTTCTCCGTGAAGACAGCTTGCCTGTTTCCAGAGCTCAGTCAAATCCACCAATCTCTATCAGTGTGAAAGAAAAGGGAAGCCCATGTGGTGTCATTACACCTCGTTTGGCATGAGGTCACCTACAGACAGAAAGCTGCTACTACAGACATGTAGTTCTTAAACAATAAGACTACCATTCTTAAAACAGCAATTTTAAAAGCATCAAGTTCAGTAAGGAAGCAATAACAGAAATGTGATGGAAAACAGAAGCAATAAAGGGGAACATGAAAGGAGAAAGAAGCAAAACCAAGTAAAGAAATAAACTTTGGACTCTGTTCTACCTGTCAAAAACACAAAAAACTGCAAAGAGTATTGCAAGGTGAATACTTAATTATGGACTGGGCAACATTTTGTCATACCTTTACTAAACTACAACTGTTCAAACAGCCTACATTCTTTAATTGCAGCCAACACTATCGCTACAGCTAGTAAAGTGCAGTGATAGATGACCCTGAGAAAAGAACATAAAATATTTTGCTGACCATCAGCAAGGAGGAGAGTCATGGAATGGAGACAGCTGATATTCCTGTGGACAATGCGAAAGATCCAGAAAAGATGTTGAACATTCTCACAGAGCAGCCCTCATATGACTTAACTTCAGAATTAACAGACTGCAATCATGGAGTGTCGGTGACTGAGAGACGACCTTATAGAGGTTTAGAAAATCATGAGAGGCATGGATAGGGTAAATAGACAAAGTCTCTTCCCTGGGGTGGGCGAATCCAAAACTAGAGGGCATAGGTTTAAGGTGAGAGGGGAAAGATATAAAAGGGACCTAAAAGGCAACCTTTTCACGCAGAGGATGGTACGTGTATGATATGAGCTGCCAGAGGAAGTGGTGGAGACTGGTACAACTGCAACATTTAAAAGGCATCTGGATGGTTATATGAATAAGAAGGGTTTAGAGGGATATGGGCCAAGTGCTGGCATATGGGACGATATTAGTTTAGGATATCTGGTTACCCTTGGACCAAAGGGTATGTCCCTATGTCATGCAGGCAGCAATTCCAGGAGTCTATTGGACAGTTTGTCAGGAGATGCCACAGTAAAGTGCAATTTACCAAAGAACTATCAGAGTGACTCACTGAGTTAGTCATTGCCTCTACATCAATTAAAGCCATCAGAAGGGATCTTCTAGGCAAAAGAATAGGGCATTATTTGAAGAATAGGGCATAGCATCAGGCTCACAACAATTGCATTCTTTAATTGCAGCCAACACTATCACTACGGTCAGTAAAGTGCAGGAAACTGTAACAGATGCAGTTTGTTGCATCAACCTAAAAGCTGTCCAGCTTTTCTTGTTTACTCTAAACCTGATGGCACCAAGAGTCATTGGGCAAGCACATGCAGGAGAGCTGCTTCCAAGACCCAGCCAGACTCTGAAATAAAGCATGAGTGACCAACAAGATGCGATAACACCACAATGCTGTCATCAAGGAAAGGCTGATTAACTGAATGAAAGCAAACACACCAATGACTTTCAGAATCAACCAAATGAAAGGCAAATTTCAGAAGGTGGCCAAGATTTCCATATCAATACCCTCATACACAATGTTGATTGTGTAAGGCCATCAGTAACTTCTGCAACCACTAATATCAAATCTCCTGAAAAGGCGGGAGAACAAATCCTAAAACTAATATCAACACAAGAACTAGTACCCATTAAGTTACCATGAGCCATCCTGAAAGATGTGCACCTGAGCAAGTGGCACTCCATGGTACAGATCATGAGAGACCGTCTCACAGAATCTCGCTGATCATCAATTTAGTGAATTGGCAGAATCACACTGCAGTACCAAATGCAAGCTCAATTTGGTTTCCCAAGATCTTCTGCCTGGCAGATATCAATGGTCCAGTGTGACAGATTTACCTGTATGCAACAATCTCAGTGCTGTCATAATTCTTGAGATTTATACCTCACCCACACTTGCAGAAAAGACCACACAAGACTCAATGACCCGACTTGCCCAGGCAGATTCAATGTGGTTGTAAATATCAAGGAGAATTCAGAATGCACCTTAAGGATGATGCAAGTCCAATTATTGCAGGAATCAGTGCGCATGTTCTGGAGAAACTTTGAGTGGAACTGAAAGAGATGGAGCAAATGGTATTTCTTGGAGGGTGGTCCACCACACAGTTTGGAAAAAACCCATTGTGTGTGTTTTGAAAACTGTTGACACTATCAAAGTATGCCTAGCTCCAAGGCATTACAAATTTTCAATTAAAGGGTGTCAACATAGGATACCAATACTAGAAGTCCATGTGCTGTTGGAATATATCTTGGCTAACTGTTAATGCAAATGGACACTGTCAGAAACACTACTGTCTGGTGGCATTCTAAGTATTGTAAACTGTTGGGATTCTTCTGCTAAATAGACAGCCCCATATCCAAGCTTCACACTCAGCTTGGAAAAGAATCTTGCTTTGAAAAAGTCAGGATTATTGAGGATGAACTGGGTCATATTTGTAAAGCTGACGATGTCACAACTATGGGTACAATGAAAGCAGGCATGACCACAAATATCTCCACTGATAACAAAAGTGGAACAACATGGATTAGCATTTAACAGCACAAAATGCCAGATCAATGTCAGCCAGATAGACTTCTTTGAATTCATTTACTCCATTCAAGGAGTTCATCTAAATGCAGTAAGAACAAGGATGTTAAACAAATGCCAATTTCACAAGATAGAGAGGAGTGGTATTGCTGCCTTGAATTTTTTTAACTTCCTCTTGTCATATATTTCCAACTTTACAGACAAAGAATCCCCACCGAGGGATAAGCTCAAATACATTGTCTCCTACATAGGCAGGACCACCATTGATACATCTTTGATTCTCTGAAGCAGGTTTTGTCAGAAAAATATTGCTTACTACAATGCTATGATCCCAGGGAGGACAGAATTCTCACAGGGAATGGCATCATAAAAACGCCTAGCTGTGTGTCTTTTGCAAAGCTGAAAACTTGCTGATTCTGATTTCAAATCCCTGTCGTCTGCACAAGCCAACTTCTCCAATGAAGAACACAAAACATTAGCTCTGGAATTTGACACTACGCAGTTTCACATCCAGATTTTGAGCAAGAAATTCACCATTGAAACAGATCAGAAGCGATTACAAATAATCGACCATTAATGAGTGCTCCACACATTTGTAAAAATATGACTTTCAAATAAAATATAAACCAGGAAGCAAGATGATTATATCTGATTTTGAACAGGTTAGCCAGCCCCTATAACGACATAGAAATTTCTCTTGATCCATATGTTGATACTCTAGACTATGAAGTTAGACATTCTCAAGGTTGATTTGTTACACTTGGGCCAGAACCAGTGCAAAAAGCAACTGCCAAAAGGGATCAACTACAAGAAATGCAAAAGATCACCATCCAAGCATGGCCTGACAGGATTAAATAATAACCAAAGAAGATTAATTCATTTGGCAATATAGACAAATGTGCACTTCAGAATAAATCATCTCAAGGACAAACAAGTCCTAATACCCAATGCATTGTGCCAAAATATCATATCCATGCTAAACCAGAGACACACGGGTATTAAGTGCATAAGATGGCTCTCACTTAATTTTGTGTAGTGGGATGTAACAAAATAGTCAATGACCAGTGAATGGGTGTGAGGCTAGTCAAATCACAGCAGCAAAATGAGCCTTTACATCCACACGACCATCCATCTGCTCCCTGAATGAAAGGGGCAGCAGACTAATTCATGATGCACAGGGATGGAATAGCCTTTATTTTCACATGTACCCCAGTATAGCAGTGCAGGAGTACAGTGAAACATTTTTATAGTGGCTGCCTTTTAATGGCACCATCTTTGGTACAAATACTGAGGCACAAATCTTACAGAGTAAATAAAAAGCTATTAAAGAAAAGGAAAGCAGTAACATTACATGCAGTGTCTGAGAATGAGTTAAAAATGAGATAGTCATGACGTTGTGGAAAGGATTTATATTACAGTGCGGTAAGAATGTCAACCAGCAGCAGCTCAGCACGTGGCATCAGTCCCAAGTCCAACAACTGTCCCACATCACTCCCACCTCCAGTCTGCTCCTCACCAGCACTCAGCAGCACCAAAGCAAGTCGCACTGCACTGAGTTGGTCATAATCTAGTGATAGATTACTCACCCAAATTTCCTATTTGTTTGAAGACACAATATAATGAGTGTGACCATCTCCAACACAGTGACTGCTATACTCAGTTTATTTGGTATCTTGCAATTGATAGTGCCTGAAAATGGATGACAGTTCAATGTGAATCATTTCAAGACATGTCTATATACGGAAAAGTGACCCATATCACATCACCACCCCAATATCCTCTCAGATGATCTAATAGACAATTGGGTATGTACTAAGAGACAGTGAGGTGTGCAGATGCTGGAGAGCAGAGCTGAGAGTGGAAAACCACAGCAGGTCAGGCAGCATCCGAGGATCAGGAAAATCGACGTTTTGGGCTGGAGCCCTTCATCAGAAATTGGGTATGTACTAGCAAGTTAATGATGACACAGTGTTGTGCAGCAAAGCAAGATGTTCACATTGCATTGCTGCATGCAGCACCAATGGAAAGGGTTTACCATCCCCAGCACAAGTTATGCTCAGAACAACATGGTCCAGCAACCAGTTGTCTACTCATTCCTAAACTCAAGACATTCTTCTTCAAAGACAGATAGGAATGAAAGCTGTACGTGAGCAAGCTGTTAGAGAACTATCAAAACTGCAATAAAAACAAGTTTCACTCAGTTCTGAAGAAGGGTCACTTAATTCTGCTTTCTCTCCACAGATGCTGCCAGACCTGCTGAGTTTTTCCAGCAATTTCTGCTTTTGTTTCTGATTACCAGCATCTGCAGTTCTTTCAGTTTTGTTTTATCAAAACTGCACACTGGGCAAAGAGTGTGAGTTCAAAATCTAAATACCAATACTCAGGTACAAGCAAATGTTTCTTAGATATGTAACTGGTCCAGATCATATGAAGCCACTGATCATGGTGTTAGAAGGCACAGAAGCCAGCTCAGACCAATCAGGTATGAAGGTGGTGAAAAGGAAAGCTCCAATGACAATTGTGTGGTGACATTGAGAGGCAGTTATCAACAGCAAGATAACCAAGTTGTGAAAGAAGTTCAATAGGAAATAGCACACTGCTCTCCAGATAGTGATGAGACCAACCCTAGATCAGGACAAACTGTCAAATCTTCAGAGTGTGACAATGAAGTTTGAAATCTTAATCCTGTAAACTCTCTTTCATCCATTTATCCAATTATCAAATTGACAACACGTGCCAATATACAATTAATGATATCTGTATTCGATTATCTTTGAGAAAAGTGGAACATTGTGTTATGTTTCATGGTCAATGTACTTTTAAGGAACCAACCCTTAATGTTGTCACAGTATAAAGGTCACAGGCACCACCTTATTAGAGATTACTTAAAGTTTGACTTGTTATTAGAAGCATGCTGCTCTATGGTGTAATCTAACAATTTAAGACTAGCTCAGACACAAAATGTCTGTGAATGTAGCATTTGTATAAATAGCTAACTGTAAAATAAACATCTGTTCAATTCTTCAATACCATGACATCCATGACCAATTTTACATGTTATAATGATACTATAAGCATATCAACATCAGGCAAAGTACCCTGTGAGAGCCAAACACTTCATCAGAGAGGTTGTTACAATTTAGAATGCATTTCCTATTAGGGTGTTGAAATCAGATTCAATAGAACTTTCCAAAGACAGTCAAATATATACTTGAAAAGGAAAAGTTTTCAGAGCTGTGGAGAAAGAGCAGAGGAGTGGATCTAATTGGGTACCTTTTTCAGTGAGCTGACACAGGCTAAATGCACTGAATGACGTTCTCATTTGTCACACATCTTTAGTTCCACTAGAGAAGATGACAGTGGGTAATCTTTTTGAACTGCCAGCTGCTATTGTCCTTATGTCTTGCTGTACCTCTACAATGGTGTTGAATTGGAAATTCAAGAAGCCTGACTCGATGGCAATGAAGGGATAGCAGCATATGTCCATCGGGATGAAGTTGATAGTGTTCCATAGAACGATGAGTGATCAGACTGCCGACTGCTATTAGGTTAGATTACTTACAGTGTGGAAACAAGCCCTTTGGCCCAACAAGTCCACACCGACTCGCCGAAGCGCACCCACCCAGACCCATTCCCCTACATTTACCCCTTCACCTAACACTATGGGCAATTTAGCATGGCCAATTCACCTAACCTGCACATTTTTTGGACTGTGGGA